>NC_142528.1:26276500-26319000 GCF_964205215.1 Stylophora pistillata
TGTGAAGTGGTACTGGATGTGGAGATTGCTTTAAATAACCGCCCTTTATGTTACGTCGAAGACGACATACAGCTACCCGCGCTTACCCCTAACTCACTGCTATTTCTTAGATCAAACCAGCTACCAGAACTAGAACCACACCATCTAAAAAAATTGGATCTACGCAGAAGAGCTAAATATCTGCGCAGGTACAAGCACGATTTGTGGACCAGATGGACTACCGAATATTTACAAGGGTTGAGAGACTGATACACAATGAAACACAAGGGTCAAACCACGCCCTTGGCCAAAGGAGAGGTGGTCATCATCAAGGACGAGGAACGAAATCGCAATAAGTGGAAAATTAGAAACGTGGAAGATCTGATTTCGGGAAGAGACGGAACAGTTCGAGCTGCCAAACTTCGAGCGGGGAAAGGAACACCTGAACGGGCGGTTCAACGCCTTTATACAATGGAGCTGTCCTGCGATCGGGAGAATGTACAGGCTCCTCTGCAACTCAACCCAGGAGGGATGCAGTGGTAGCCGCTCGCTACCGCATTCAAGACGCGAACATCGATGCTGATTAGAGATATTTAGGAACACTGAATATACTGAACTAACTTTCCGTTTGGTTCATTGAATTTCAAATCATATCAAGTGTGCCATTCTAGTGTTTTTTTTTTTTCCGTTGAAAAAAAACACACACAAAAAAAAACAGGGGAGTGTGTGTGAGACAATTCGGCGTTAATTGATTTCCGGTTGATTTTTTGCGATAAGTGACATGATTGAACATTAAGATCATATTGTATATTTAAAGTGAGACAAGAACGGTGTGGGGGAGAGGGAGATCAAGTTAGATTACGAAATAAAACATGAAGTTTAGGAACGTAGCAGACTCTTTAGTCTCATTTCCGACATACGAAGGAACAGCTGGTGCACAGCCGTACTTTAGCACGAATCAAGCCCCTTCGAATTGATAGTGCTTGTTGCGCATCTCAATAACTTTTGTCTCTACACTCTTAAGCGTGTGGTAAGTTGGGATTTTTACTAACTTTGCGACATTTTCTCCATAGTCGTAAGGTCTTCCTTTAATTTAACATAGAGCAGAAAAAGAGAGCATACACGTGGCTTTGTCGTGTGTAGGAACGACAAAAACTATTTTGGCCATGATCCTGTTGTGACGCTGCTTTTCTTACCAAAACCTGGATAATAGGGACCTTACGCAATCAGGACGGCAACGCCAAGGAAGACTTCGATTAAAAAATGAATTTCTACTCTTAGTTAGAATTTCAAAAATGGTTGCAGGAGCTTACCGTCTTATACGGCGTCACAGCTCAACTTCAGCATGACGTATAAAAGTAGCGTTGAGTTCCAAATGGAAATTAAAATAATTTGTCGTCGCGGTTTCGGTTCGCAGACGACGCAAATTTTGGTGATTTCACGTTGTTGTTTTGCATAGGACGGCTAAGAAATGTACAAAGTTTAAAAACGCACGTGCTGAGCTATTGTTCTGCCAATTAGATCCCTTGTTTTTCCACGTCCTCGTTGCCGTCGCCGTCGTGGCTGCGTAAGGTCCCTAAAACTAAAACCTGGACAAGTACCAAAACCTGGACAAATACCGAATCCTGATTTTTTTTTTCAAAACTTTGGAGAAACAAAATTGGAATACAGTGATGGATGTCTCCTTTTGTACAACATCCCAATGAAGGATCTCGTGTGGTCTATTCACTGACGAGTTTAACAACGGCATGCTATCGAACTGCAATATGACCTCGATGGGTAACTCTACTAGTTTATCACCACCACCTCATGAGTATTCTTTTATTTATAAAGCTTTTCTGTTGGAGAAACAGGAGTCCACCGCACCGGAGATTTAGGAAAGGACTGCGCGTAAGTACACAGAGTTAACAAAATAATCTTAATCAGCGTTTTATAGCATGCTTTCTCTAGTTATTTTCGATTTTTAATTCTTAAAAGGTTATATAAGTGCTCTCGTGTCTTAATGTAACATTTTGTTTTTGAATTCCTAACCATTCTAAAATGAGGATGTGTCCTCAGTATCCACGGGGCTTTATTCGAATCTGATCTCGTCGACACTCATGGATCCTTTCATGTCCCCAAGCTCTAGCTTTACATTCAAAACAGCTCAACCAAGTAACCCAGTACGGCTGAAAAGTTGGACTTCTACAACAAACAAAAATCTGGAAAAAAAAATCATGTAAATCCATTCAGTGTCACTAGCACAGGAGGAAGATAGACTAAAGATGCTGAATGCATCTAACGATCTCTTTTCCTTTTGTGGTTTCCATTTACTTTCAGTGTTTTGCACTACTCCCACTTTGAGGAGTTTCGCCTCACTCAAACTGAGAGGTAATGAAAAAAACAAACAAAAACAAACAAAAACAAACAAACAAAACAAAAACAAATAAACACGAGCAACACTAACCTAAAAAAAAAGATTCATATACATCATGGACCAACTGGCCACGAGGTTCAAACTGTCTGGCAAGCATGAATGAAGAACTATTCTACAACGGAACGCTAAGCAATATCTATACGTCCACATTGTCTGACCTCGTTTCATGATCAAGACCCAACAGAGAGAAGAAAGGGACGAATACTACAGATTAAAAAGAAGAAATACCGTTGTACTCACCGTTTTGTGTTCGATGTAGGATCAAGAAAGATGGCCGCCCAACAAGAGCAGAGGGTCTACAAATCCCTCTCTCCGCAAGGTGGAATCATAACTGGATTAGCCTTTGAGAGAAAGCTGAATTCTGGTCTCTCTAAAAAATGAATAAAATACAAAACGTATTGGACTACTCTTACGACGTAAAGGAAGAGTTATTCTTATGGTCATAACGTGTGAAGTTTACGCTTTGTCAGGTCACAGTTTAAGTAGAATTACATTGTGGTTGACCAAAGTGAGAAAATGAGGATTTCAACGTCCAATTCATTTCAAAAGCAAGTAAATTAGAAGCCCACTACTTCTTGGCGAAAATACCATGGGCGCCACCATCTGGTTCCTTTTTCCTCCAAAAACTGTCATATATATTTTTTTTCCTCTTGAGGGTTTTTGTGAGATGTTGTTGACTGAGCGAAGAGAACTAGTCACCAAACGTTCATAGCAAAACGACCTACGTATCCATACCACGCAAGTAAAAATCCAGAATGATTTTACTTTGAACCATATAACCCATCATGAACAAAATCGGAGGACTAAACGAAATACCCTGCACTGTTCCCGGTGTTTCAAGATGATAAAACAAACTGAGCTGTTACTCACTCAGTGGCTAAGTAGCTATGAATACTTAACACTACAATCACACTTGGGAGGAATATTTTAAACAAGAAATAAAACCTTTTTTTTTTTTTTTTTTTCTTTCAGAAAATGCGGGTTTACATGGCCACCAGGTGTGTATCAGATGTTAGCTGCTGATCAGGTGAGCGCCGTTAGAGGGCGTGAATTGCGTCTAATAGAGGCGTCAATGCGACTAAATTTTTCACTTTGGCAACCAATTCTTGGCATTCTAGTCACCAAATTGGCGACTAGAATGCTTCATCATACCTTATCTAGAGATAACGTGAATAAGAAGTTTTGCGAAGAAAAATCTGCAGAAAACTTCCTCGTTAAGTTTGTTTCCAAAACGCACCACATGCATTTCGATCGACAACTAGACGCCATTTTGGATTTAGATGAGCTTGAACGTTGTATATCACCCATCCCAGAGTCCACTTTGTAGCACGTGCAAATTTTACTCGATGTTTTTTCCCGCCTATAAAATTTATCTAGTTAGTCTTCGTACAGGTTTAATTTTTGAATTTTTAGCATTTTTGGCGATATCACCGAATGATAATGCAACAGTGATGGTTGTGCAAACTTTAAATAAACATTATAGACCACGCAGGCCGCCAAGTTCATGTTGTAAACCTTCATTTGTTCCGTTCCGTTCAACGTATAAGGGTTTTTCTTCATACTGTATTAGTAGTATTAGTATGTATTAATAGCGAAATGAAGTATGAAAGCACAACTTTTATCTTAAGAATTTTCCCTCCATTTGTTGGAGAAATGATCATCGACTTATTAGTTATTACTTAACTCCTGATGTCAACCATGTAATTGCAAGGTATTGAATATAGACGAATATGTTTAAGTCAGTGGGTTCGTTCCCTGAGCAGGGGCCTGGGCAATTTTAGATGACTGAGTGATTCAGGAGCAATTTATCCTCCACTCTAAAGAAAAGGACGTCACGATTCTTTGATTCGAATTGCTGAAGTTAAAGATCTTTCTTTTAAACTTCATTTTGGGGGGGTCTGTCTAGAACGCTGACACCGTAAAAAAAAAGTTTTCTTTGCCTTAAAAAAATGGCGACCAACAGTTTGGAATGGGCTACCACTTTAAAAACTTAGGGGCCAAGTGGCTACCAGAAAAAAAGGAAGAGTAAATATGGATGTCCAAACATCAAGGGACACCCCATTCGAAGAAAAATGATTATCGCCTAGATTACTAACTGTTCTCAACGCATTTACTTCCAGTGCGAGAGAGTCGGATCCATCGATTCGTGAGTTTTCAAGCCTAGGCGCTGAGAAAGATTAAAAAAATACATTGCAATCATTGACTGCTTCTAGCGCTGCCTAATGCTCATTAGTAACATATTAATAGAAAAGTAACCAATGGACCTCATTAGGCTATTAAAGCGGTATTCGACTGAGTGTTTGAAGTAATCCGGATATGCTTCAGAAAGCTAGCACCCCAGTTCTAGAGAAACTCGTACTACTCACTCTAAACCAATCAGAAGCCAAACGTAAGCCAATCCTGACACAGCAACCTCTTTTTCCCGCCCCAGATAGCCATGGGTTGTTTACATGGTGTACTGACTCTTAATACTTTTATTACGTTATTATTCCTCTTATGCATGTTTATTGTATATGTTTATTGTATAACACTTGAGAATAGAGCCAAGAGCCTCAAAAAAATACCTCAAGATTCAGTCACCAACAAAACCAAAGAGGGTCTTGTATTTGCGCGAGAATGATTAAGCAAATGAAAAAAAATTGATAGACAGCCCATTCCCTTTCGTAGCATGTAGTGATAAGCGCCCTTAAAGTATTCAATACTTCCATTGCATTGTTTCAGCACCAAATGATTTCATCACATTCATGGGTTTCTTTCATTAAACGTGCTTCTTTCATCCGCGAATTAAGGGAGCAAAGCCCACGTCAAATAAACAGTATCATATTTGCATTTGAACGCGATGATCCGCATCAATATACATGCGTTATTGACCAAGCGTAAGGTTAAGATGGCTGGATATTGGCCGAGCTTTTTTTGCGTTTTTACGGACCGAGACGAAGTCGAAGATGGTGAAAACTCTTAAACTGCTCAACTTGTTCAGTTCTTCGTTCCTTCATATCTACATTGTCAGTTTAGCCATGACAGATGACTTCACATAGTTAAGGAGCGATTTACAATGAAGGCAGAATTGAGAGAGAATCATCTCAGGAAGATGAAGCCTTTGCACACTAGTGAACATAGCAAGGCAAAGATTTCCTTCTTCCTTACATGAGGAATGCAATGCAATGTCAAAAAATACTTTCTGCATTTCGATGATAGGTGTCTAGAAGATCACAGATCACTGCGCATTAAACCATTGAAAGGCGATTATTAATTGGATTAAACATTGATGGGAGTGATTCCTTAATGGCTTCATGGCTGGATACACTCGAAAATAAACAAATCTCATAGGTGATGCATCCACGCTTTCCTTTGCAAGAGGAATAAACTTCGCATTTATCACAAGTAAGAAGAACGCCTGCAGTACCGAAATGTTCTGATAAGACAAACCAAAGAGCGATCGAAATATGAATGAGATTTCGAGGATTACTGAACACCTTAAAATTACGGCACATTGGCGTCAAAACATTCTCTGGTTTTCCTGAGGTGAGAAATTCATTTCGATAACTGACAATATTCCTTCATATCAAACCAGCACAAGTTTTCCTAATATGAGAAAGGTCTGCAACCCGGGACACTTCATATCTGCGTACTCAAAGTATGTATAATTTTAACGCGGATCAACCTTGTGGGAAGCATCGTCTTTCAAACTCAGGTAGGCTATAATTCATCTCCAAAACAACCTCCTTACCGATCAAAATGCAGCATTTCTTAATTCTGATTTTCAAAGACCTTATAAACAGCCTAAAGGAGACAAGATTGCTGAAGGATGACAAAGATTAGCCTAGACACAGTCACTTGTTTTCCAAGTAACTTTAGGCTTCGAGCGAAGGACTACGTCGATCTTGATTACATCAGTCATCACTCTGACAACATGAAAACTCCAAACGAGAAAATACCGAATAATCTTAGAAAAGCCACACCCTGACATTCGGAAAATACAATCAGAACGATTAACCTGTGAGTGGAATTGTCTATACAAGGAATGGATAGGATATCATGCAGTTATATAGAGTGTATATAAATTACATTTTTTCCTGATTGACTCACTGAGGCAACAACAGCACTGATACTTCCAAAGAAGCGGTTACGTTGGCTCGCACCCACAAAAGCGTGCTCTAAAATATAAATTAACAAAAATGTTGAAAAATATTTTAACCCAAACATTGAAAGAAAACTTAAAAAGGAATGCATATCCTCTCGGCTTACACCTTCAAACTTACAATTTTTTTCCCTAATACCAGACAGCAACCAATGAAATGGAAATAACGCAGGAAATTACTCATGGTGTACAGTCCCTCAAATTGGAAGATATCTCTACGGGCGCAATGGTGAGAGGAATATTAAAAACTTATTATTAGTGTCATTACTGTTACCATTCTCACTATCATCATTAAGGCAAGATTTCATGAAATACTGCACGGAAATTGACGCAAAACGATAACAAAGCAAAATTCTACCTGCAGATGGAGAGGATGCAATGCAGTTGTAGAGCATGTAGATAAATTACATTTTTTCCTGATATAGAGGGTAATAGTTTGCGCTGGTTAATTTTGAAAGTGACTCTATTATATTGGAGTGACTCTGAGTACAAAACTTTGTCATTTCTGCATTGAAGGCGTACCGCGATTCAAAAGAGGTAGATTTCAATACAAGCAGCAGTGAGAGTGAAGAGGAATCCCCCCATGCTGGCAGGTGAGGAAGATAAAAGTTTTGTTCAGGGATTCCTAAAGAATTGTTACATCTGTTTCCCAAGGCAGCGTAATTTTCCCATTGATAAAAGCTGTTAGAAATAATATCAATCTGGTGTTAGTTTCACAAAGCTCTCACTTCCAACCTACATTTCAGTCTCTCAACTCAACCAATTATAAGATATTTAAACAACTAACACAACCTTGAACCATTGATATTTTCAGAAGTAATCAAGGGTCCAACGTCATCCAGCCGGCAAAAGTAAGTTCTGCCATCTAAGGGCATGAATTATACCCTGGTCCCAGAGGTTCTCTTCTCTCTACCGGAGTACGAGAATTCGGCGCAAAGCGCCGACCAACGAGCTGTAAAGCAGCGAGCGGAGAGAACCTCTGGTCAGGACCGTTGAGAATCTCACTTTCATGCCACCAAGCTTCGGGTGACAGCCATCAATCACGCCCCTTTCCGATAACCAATCAGAGTAAAGTATTAAAATACCTCTGGGGGTAGGTGTAGTGTTTTTACTTGTATCTGGAGTGGGCGTGGGGAATATATTTTGTTTCGTGGCCGTATTTACAATATCTGTCAAAATATTTGCTACACGTGCCAAATGACAAGCTCGCATGTAGTACGAACTCCAACAAAAACCCCGATTAAAATCTACTTCCCTCGGGCAAACGATTATTGCCGATTTTGCAACGAAAACGTCAAGATAAATGGCTATTCTCAATTGAATATTTTCACCGAGAAGAATCGAGATTTTCTGCGCCGCTTTAGGCTTGTTGTGAACGCCAAAGTTGAAATCAATTCCAAGGTCTCACAAGTGCTCTGTAACAAGTGCTACAGGCCTGTCCTAAAGCATGAAAAGGCAGTTAGTCAATCCGAAGAATTACAAGAGTTCAGGAACAAATACAAAGTAGTAAACATAGATGTCGGAGAATTGACGCGACGCAAGAGATGTGCGAAAGATTCTCCTTGTAAATCACCGAGAACCGCAAGAACACCGAGTTCACCAGCGACTAAAACATTTGAACGAGTTCGCAACCCCAAAAGTAAAAGAAAGATTATTTCCATGGCTAATGATAGTGCTGAAAGGGACGAAGAAGCTGTATTCGTAGGGCAACCTCGGAATGCATCACCTACGGAGGTGAGAAGTTTGCAATTATTGTATGTTGCTAGAAGTATGTGAGAATATTATTGATTTTATTTGCTTCTCTTCTTAGGTACGCATTTACTATCCGTCTGGTCTAGTTAAGAAAATAGTTAGCGCAAAAAATGGTTCCAGCATTGTAAGACAAATTTGTTTACAAGAATACAATGGAGTGATAAATTCTGTCTGGAAGCATCCCGAACTCAAGACTTAGATAATCGACAAGATCTATGTGGAGTTCAACAAAGAATCAAGTGCACTGTGCAGCACCAAAGATCCATCGATACTGAGAAAAACGAAAGCAAGCGATTCGATCGAATTTTCAATTTCTGCGCTAATTATTGCATTCCGAGGACAACATACATTCCTTCTAGCAACATACAATAATTGCAAACTTCTCACCTCCGTAGGTGATGCATTCCGAGGTTGCCCTACGAATACAGCTTCTTCGTCCCTTTCAGCACTATCATTAGCCATGGAAATAATCTTTCTTTTACTTTTGGGGTTGCGAACTCGTTCAAATGTTTTCGTCGCTGGTGAACTCGGTGTTCTTGCGGTTCTCGGTGATTTACAAGGAGAATCTTTCGCACATCTCTTGCGTCGCGTCAATTCTCCGACATCTATGTTTACTACTTTGTATTGGTTCCTGAACTCTTGTAATTCTTCGGATTGACTAACTGCCTTTTCATGCTTTAGGACAGGCCTGTAGCACTTGTTACAGAGCACTTGTGAGACCTTGGAATTGATTTCAACTTTGGCGTTCACAACAAGCCTAAAGCGGCGCAGAAAATCTCGATTCTTCTCGGTGAAAATATTCAATTGAGAATAGCCATTTATCTTGACGTTTTCGTTGCAAAATCGGCAATAATCGTTTGCCCGAGGGAAGTAGATTTTAATCGGGGTTTTTGTTGGAGTTCGTACTACATGCGAGCTTGTCATTTGGCACGTGTAGCAAATATTTTGACAGATATTGTAAATACGGCCACGAAACAAAATATATTCCCCACGCCCACTCCAGATACAAGTAAAAACACTACACCTACCCCCAGAGGTATTTTAATACTTTACTCTGATTGGTTATCGGAAAGGGGCGTGATTGATGGCTGTCACCCGAAGCTTGGTGGCATGAAAGTGAGATTCTCAACGGTCCTGACCAGAGGTTCTCTCCGCTCGCTGCTTTACAGCTCGTTGGTCGGCGCTTTGCGCCGAATTCTCGTACTCCGGTAGAGAGAAGAGAACCTCTGGGACCAGGGTACATGAATTATCAATTTCTATTCAGATTCAAAACTTCTTATGATGCGAATGTGCAGTAAGAGTGGTGCGCAGTAGAAGCATAAACAATTTTTGTTAAAAAATTATTTTAAACCCAAACACTGAAAGAAACCAAAGAAAAATTAAAAAATGCAATGCTTTACAACGACTCCATATCCTCTGTGCTTAAACCTTCAAACTTATAATTTTTTTCCTAGCACCACACACTAACCAATGAAAGGGAGATTACACAGAGATTTAAGTCCCAAGAATTGACAAATAGCTCTACAAGCGCAAAGGTAAGTAGTATATTAAAAAATAAAACATGTACTGTACGTACTTGGTAGACAAAGAAACTTGGAAATTAAAACAAAAATATACCTGGCTTGTACCTACAAACAATGTCATCCAGCCGGCAAAAGTAAGTTCTGCCATCTAAGGCCATGAATTATCAATTTATTTTCAGATTCAAAACTGCTTGTGATGGGTGCGCAGTAAGCAAGTGTAAAAAAAAAAAACAAAAACAAAAAAAGCAAACAAACCAAACAAAAAAATAATTATCAAAAATACTTTCACCCTGAAAATATGGGAAACCAAAGAAAAATAAGAAACAACAACCACAGCATATCCTCTGTTTCACTTTCACTCACACAAAAAGCCTTACTGCAGCAGCAAGTCCATCTAATTTCTTAACTAGACACAGAATGAGTGATTCTAGCAACTGTTAAATTTCCTTGTTTTTTTAGATAACAAGTGGGCAGAGAGAAAGTGTAGCCTGTAATGGCATGTGGCTTATGATCTATATATTGCTTTTCCTGGCGGGCTTAATCGTGAACATGTTGCATATGCACATACAACACCTACAAATGTAAATGGACCAGAACGAGCCTCCATATTTATGTTTATGTTGAAGATTTCAAGTACATGTTCAATACACGACACATCCTGGTAATGGAAAAATGAAGCTGACCCAACTATGATTCGCTAAATATGAAGCTCAACAACACGAAATCATTAAGCAGAATCTAATATCAAACAAAATATTTAAAACCACGTACAATGTGTACAATACCCCAAACTTCCGTTGGAAAAACCTCTTATGTCGGTCGATTAAGTCTGTCCATTTATGTAAAATGACCTTGTATTCACAGTTAATAAAGTTAACTTCGGAGAGTTGTTCATGACCGTTTCCTTTTCAGTCAGAGAAAAGTCCTTTCAGAGGATAATATTACCAACAAATTTATTTCAGAAGATCGTCTCTGTTATTGCCTTGTTACTTTCAACCGTCCATAGCATTGCAAAATTATAAATAGAACCCTTGATCTATTTAAAGGCAACAGTTTTAAGCGACATATCGGTCAGCCTATGAAAACAAAGATCTACGTGCACAAATTACAAACTCTAGAGAAATGAGCAAAAATGCCAGAGCAACTAACCACAAAAAATATATCGTTAAAACAAATATTCAAACGGTCTTAGCCTTCAGAGCAGGCGTAATTTTAGCGAGCGAGCGCTCAGTATTTTCTTAGCGAAAAGTATAGCCGCCATCTTTGATTTTAATGGCAGTGGAAGGCTGGGGAGAGAAAGAGATTTGTACCAAGGGGGTGAGTGACGGTCAAAAATCAGGTGGGGTAAGGGTGGGGGAGTGAATATTACGCCTTTCTCAGCCCCCTTCCTCTATCTCCAAATCAAACAAACGATCGCAAGCTTCTAAACGCCAACTTGTCCTAATAATAAGCCTTCACTGCCGGCTAAATTGGTCTGTTCCGGGCTTTAGACGATATTTTAATTATTTTGGCAGACGTTATTAACATAAATGCTTCTGATCATGTTTCGTCTTCACGTCTTAAACGCAGTGGCTGAGGCTACTGACTCAGTGTTTCGCGCAGAGTGTTTATATACATTATTATTCAAGCATCCTACGAAGGGAAAGGAGAGAAATATGTTGCATTAACTCACCGAAACGCCTTGGAAATAATTTGAGACAGAACCTTGTCAAAACAAACAAAATGAGCGCGTGTCAGTTAAATAATCTCCTTCACCGGAATAACTCTTTTTGTTCTCCAAAAGGAATACAACGGTTTACAGAAATCGACAGCAAGATCAGAGGGTTTTATACACATTTTCACAAACTTTTTCCTCTCGTACTTGTAAGATCTACTTGCATCTGTATGATTTCTTAATTCGTATAAGTACTTATATGGTTCCTTCACCACTTTAAACCGTTCGATCATCGAGAAGTTTTTGCATAGGTACATGGATGCCGTCGCAATAAACGAGCTCCAGAAAATCGCATAATAATTCAAACACAAAAAAAAAAATAATGCAATAGATCTCACTTGCTTTAAACGCCCAGAGACGGAAAATAACCACACAATAAATTGCCAATGGATGAAAATTCGTTACAACATGATAATGAGCTACTCGTTGCCATAGAGATGGCTGTGGGCTCATTCTCCACCAGCGGGATCTCCAAAACAAGTCCATGTGATTAATGGCGGATCGCGGACGATTTCAACAAAGCAGAGCAGTAGCCACTAAAAGGCAACGTTTCTTTGAGTTAAAGGTAAAATTTCGCACAAATCATGTAATAAGCTTATCACAGTTTCTACTATTAACAAATTAAGCCAGAAATAACTTTCACTTGTCGGTTGACCAAGAGATAAGCGGCGCACGAATCACTTGCTTGGTGCGACGCAAGACTACTGGGCCTTATTCTCCTTACTTTCTTTTCGCTATATACTGTACTTTACTGCTCATTAGCTTGCAAATCAAGGAAAGCGAAGAAATAAGAAAGAGCGATAAAATCTTCACGGTTTGAGCAAATCTAGGAGACAATGGTCTTAAATACTATATGCAAAGTTTGAAACATCACAAGGAAGAGACATATTACTGTATTTGTTATTACAAATAGCAATCTGTCCCTGTCTGTTCTTTTGGCTAGTATGGCTGATCAAGAAATAGGACGAGTTGTAAGTATAAGAACTCTTCTTATTGTACCATTGCACTCTTAAAGTACAGGGAAATCTTTTCTGACCTTACTTGTTCTATTATGACTCATTATCACAAACATTTGGTACAGAGAGCACTGTGACAAAGAAGGACTCCATCGTGACAGTTGCATGACCGAGTAACTGGGATATCACAACCTTCAAGGTTTCTATACCATATAGGAGCAGCCTCTTAAAATTACAGGTTTATTGAGTGACGAAAGAACTGAAGATCTCCCTTCAAAGGGAATACTTTCGTTAAAATCATTCTGTAATAACAGTTGACTAAGAAAAAGGCTCACAGGACAAACAGGGAACAAAAAAATACAATTCAGCATTGAAATAACCCTCCTCTGTGTGTAGACTACAGACCAAAGGGTATCTGTGATATTTTTAACTTACCATCAGTCTTCCTTTCTTTCGTTGGACATGTTTCCGAGCCAGGCGATAATGCCATTGGCCAGTTAGCAGCATGATGGATGAGGCTATAGCAAATGGAAAGAAAAGAACTATAAGATACATTTATCACTATAATTGCTGAAAAAAAAAAAGATAAAAAATACACTGGCGAGCAGTACACACAGATTTCATTTCATTTCAAGACACAACATGGAAAATATTTTTCGCTTCCCTAGCGAAAAAATATTTTGGGGGAAGGGCACTCAGTGACAAATCTAAACAATTGCTACACTTTTGATGAGCCTTAATAGTGTCACTTTAATTCCTGCTGTGGATGAGAATATTGAGGATTTTTTAAAGGTAAAAAAATTGATTTCATCTCGTCTGTTTTTTATTTGCCTTCAATTTCTAGACACTAACACAATTGGTCTAACTGGAACAGAGTTTTGGTCTTATTTAGGCCAATGCAGCAAGTTAGATGACAAGAAAAAGATTATTTTTAAGTAAAAAATAATGATCCTTGATAATCATTTCGTTTTGGATTTTTAGGTCTTTAATACAGATCTGTCCTACGTGGTCATTTTAAGGTAAGAGCTACAGTACAGCATTGATTTAATAGGTGTAAACTTTTCTTTGCATCCTCTCTTAAGGATATCATGCAATGCTTCCCTTGCGAAAAAATATTTTGGGGGAAGGGCACTCAGTGACAAATCTAAACAATTGCTACACATTTGATGAGCCTTAATAGTGTCACTTTAATTCCTCTTCTCTTGATCCAATTGCCTTGTAAATGGAGATGCAATGTAACTTCTATCGACCTAATTCAAAATGGTATTGATCAGAGAGTAGTAATAGTAAAGTTTTAAGATGGATGTAAATCTATCAGAAGAAATACTGCAAAGAAAGAAAATATGTTAGACTGATGTCACTACAATTTTAAGCAGAAAATTGTTAAGAAGAAAAAATAATTTAGCCTCGTAGATAAGGTTTGATTAAGCATCAAATTCTCAGAGCTAAACTGTGTCAACAATGAGACGTTCATTAAGGTGGGTGCTTCCACCAAAAATGTTCATCAGGCCACAGAATTAATACTTTTACATCCTTTAAAACTGAATGAATGTACATCAATTCATCACCATGCCATTTGGCAGTTCACGGTCATACCTTTTGTATATATTCTGAGTGATTAAACCCACAACGACTTTTGGGCGTCAAACTTGGTACACAAATTATTACATTTTTATTTTTCCGATAAGTACTGCAATGGGAAAGGATAAAATCAGTGATTACGAAAACATTTGTTTGCTGGTTTATTCTTTTCTTTTAGCTATGCGTCGTTTAGTCCAAGACATATTTGGGCCAGGTAAAACGATTGTTGATGTAAAATCATTCACTTTTAGGGACGACGGAATAATTCTGGACTTAAATCGTGTTCGTGGCGATTGTCCCATAGTTGGAAGTGATCAGGTAAGAAAATTGCTCCACTCAGCGGTGTTAGCACTATCTCATGGCAATTTTGCAAACAACGTAAATCTAAATTAGATTTGTTCACAAATATGTGTGGTGTCAGTTGTGCTGATGTTAGTGTTCTTAGTGGGCGAGTAATACATTTTCATTAGCAAAAAAATGTTAAAATTTTTCTGTCATTTATTTTCCATTAAGGAAAAAAAAACAAAACAAAGCAGAAATGAGAAATTTGATCGATAAAGGCGACTCTCTCTTTTTACCTGACACCTATGATTTAGTATCATACTGCGTTACGCAACACTACTGTGGTTTATTGTTGACCAAATGGTCTTGTGAATCCTCCCATTCAACTTTCGGTTATTGGGAAAAGGACCTTTAAGGAAATGCAATTGAATACATTTTAAGGCATGTTTTAGCATCTCAGATATCCAGTCTTACTTCAGGAAATCTGTAACTGTAACTTTTGGTTCCTACACAGAATGCGCTAACACCTCAAGAATCAATGTAAGTTACATAATGATCTACATATTTATCAGGAGGGAACCACAAATAGAGTCAACCTCAATCTTTTTCTAAAGACAAGAGCCCAAGCTGAGAAGGTTGCATGGCCAAAACAAATAAGCCAATAGACTTTAATTCTCTTTCTACTTTTTCCTCCATCATCCTGTTCCACTTGGGACAAGTCAGCCACTGAGAACCAATAGTTATCAAGTGATTTTATTGCTGGCATAAATGTAGTTGTCAAGAGGCATATGTACCTCTCTAGTTTGTCACACCCCAACTAAATACAATAAATTCGAATGACACAATGTATACTTTTCCATCTTTTAGTATCCTCAACATAGTGAGGTTGGAGAATTTAGCTTTTAGGAATCACATAGAGCACCAGCAGGTACGACCAAGACCACGAGGACTAAACAGTGCACATGATTGACACTGACATGTTCTAAGCAACTTTTTAAAGAGGGATCTTTCGCTTTTGACAGAACTTACTTCACTTAGATTTAAGCTGGCTGGCTAGTACATGTATCTATTTAATTTGGCAGCAGTGTAAGTGTGTACGTGTGCGCGTGCATATTTGTGGAGAAAAGGGGGGAGACCTCAATCCTAAACTATTGATAGACGTATCAAATGATTTCCATACGATATTTTCAAAATATCAAAAATTAAATTTTCTATTTCAACGACCTGAGTAAGTTAAAGAGAGACGCTCCCTGGGGACAAAATATCCTCGATTTAAATCAGTTTTAAATAGCCATGGGTTTCATTACTGTTACAGAAAAGCTTTGAATTACCAGATGCTTATGTGAAGGGTGCATCCCAAGAATTCACGGAAGGATTCTTTAAGTCAATCTGAATCTAGTTTGACTACCTCAAAAGCTTATCATGGTCTTCTCATTTGATAGATGCAGTAGATTCACACTCTTCAAGATGGCTAGCCTTGGAAAGAATGCTATGTGTTGTTGTTGTATAAGATAAATCGTTTTATTAAACGCACTTGGAAAATATTCGAAGCTTGTCATATTTCATTTTCTCTAGTTTCTCTTCAAGCAGGGCTCCAGAGCTCTAAGAGAGATAGTGTGGTATTTTAATTTGGCATCATTTAGAAATAACCAACACGATAAACTACGACACACTCATTACTTAGGTCACCCACTGGGCCGATTATGTTTACATAGAGGTTCCTTTGATAGCACTGGGATGGGACCTCTTCAATTTGAGATATCTTAAACGAAATTTAGTGACGAATCAAACGCTTAATGTTCAAATCACTGTGCCGTGTTATTCCATTGCGACAGGTTACCTATTAAAATTAAAATTGGGGAATACCAAGTATACCTAGTTGTACGATATACCTAGTAGGGAGGCTCGAAAATATTTTGCGCTTTCAAAAGGAAGTGTCTTATAACATAAGATTACAATACTGTCGATCTCATTCATCAGGAAAAGTTTTCAACAGCTGGATAAATACATTATTAAGTAATTTTTTTTAAGGGCCTCATCTGTTATCATGGCGACGGTACCGTGGTACCTGGAGACCATTTATGTCAAGTCACGTGTGTTGAGCAATACGGTTCATTCTTACGAGGACAAGTCCGAGCGATGGCGTAGGCGAAGAAGACAGCGTTTCTTCTTCCGTTCTTAGTGAGTGATTGACCAATTTGTCCTCTGGAATTTGCAGCGGGGGAGCGAAGATAATATTTACGAGAGCTTTGACGTATCCCAGAGTGTCAAAAAGGAGCATACAAAGAAACATAGCGCAATATTGCGTTTATAGCTCGCGAAAAATCATTCTCCTGAGTCGATAGCAGCAATGTAATGACTCCATAAAATCCTTTTTGTCCAAATTGATTAATTTCTAGAAGAATTTTCACTGCAAAACTGGCATCTGCCAACTTACGGGTTGTTGTTAACTTCAAAGAGTTACTTAAGAAATGTCATGTCAATATTCCTGACTCAACTACATTTACCTTTGGACGGTTTTCTTCAGCTGAGATGTGCAAATTAATGGTGAGGTTGAATTTTGTGCAATGCCTTGACGAAATTACACAACCAAACAATCGGAAAGACTTAAATCAATGTGTACCGCATTATTGTAAATTTGTAAGAACCAAATTCTATCGTCTTGTTTTCTTTTGCCTGGTAACATCGTCGATCGCGAGTACACCATTGTTACGACCTCGGTCTTCTTATGTCCTTGTTGCCTGAATTACTTTGTTGGCGAAACTTTCACTTTTCTCAAGCTCATTTAACAAAAAATCTTTCCTTCTTTATTGCGCAAATGGCCACATTCTTCTTTTGGAAACCATTGTTGTTTAAAACTCGCGTCACGCAATTTCGCGGGAGGATAGTGTGTGGGATACACTTATTCAGATTCATACTACCCCGGCATAAGAACCCTTTCGAGCCTCCTTAATTTCTACCAAATTTACGCAACGTGAAAATTAGTTTCCGCTTTCGTTCCGACAATCTGGAATAAAATAATTAAACGAACAGGGGCACTTTTGATAACTGTCTTAATTCGCTCAGATATATCTGTACTAAAGTGTACAACATCCAGCCCTCATAATTGAGGCAAGCTAAAAGGATAGTTCCCCAACAGCTTTCTAATAAAAAAGTGACACATTATCCGTCCGGAAAAATTTTTGGATTTTATCGACTTTATCGAAGTCAAATTGATTGTGCTAAAAACAGTGTACCGTATTAGAGGAAATTAACAATGAACGTTGACAACGAGAAGAAAATTTACCTTACACTAAATTAACACGAAGTTTTCAGAAGTTAGGTTTATATGCATTAAATTGTCTCGAATGTTTCGATAAGCATCTTGCTTTGTTTACTGCGATTTTCGTAATTCTGCATACATATGTCTTATGGAGAAAAAGAAGCATTTACAATGGGGTAGCTTGTAGGATTGCTCAAATGGATATGGTGAGGAAACGTTCCCTTGCATGCTGGAATGTAACGTTAGAATTCGTGACAGGTTTAAGAAGTTATCATGTATACCGTTCAACCTGGAAGCCATGAAGCAAAAAATCACGTTTAAGTAAGAAAAAGATAACAGATACGACCGGTTTGCAGTTGCTGGACAAGCAATTCTGTCAGGGACGTTATTTGCCGCCACTGTTGGTCATATTCCCATAGAACTGAGTCGATATATCTGGTATTCATTGAAGAGAGGAGCTAATGTAATGGGGGAGGTGAAATCTATAAGATATAAACGGTCTCCACTGGTTCAGGGCGGCTTAGAAATTCCAGTAGAAGTAACCGTGCATTGGTAGGACGAACGGGTATTGCAAATTTTAAAGAGGAAAACAGAAGTGAGCTATCCACTCGGGGAGACAGAGGAGTACCAATATCAATCAAAAGACAGTCTGAACTCGATTTTAAATGAAGACGTCCTGTTAGATAGTGATTTTGAAGAGCCAATAGAGGATTCATGAACTAATAAGGTTTTGTAATGAAATAAACGTGCTTTAAAATAACAGTGTTGTAAAATAGCGTGCATTAAATTTACATCGACGTTAATTACGATACATTCAATTAACGCGAACTTTGTAAAATCGCATTAATAAAGTGCATTGTTAATTTTCTACAATAAGGTAGTTTTACCTGCATTTCTCTGGATAGGAGTTTCTTCTTTTGTACTAATCTTAACATACTTTAAACTTAAGTTTAATCAAGAAACAAACCAGCTTTCTAGGTGCTCATTGAACAGACAAATCAGGAGCACAAAGCAACAAAACTGAAAACTAAGAATCTACTACATTATTCCAGTCTTCTCTGAAAAGCATTAAGACATTTCTCGGAAAAAATTAGAATCGTAATCATGCAATGATTTCCGTGGAAACCGAATCTCAGCAGATCATTGCGAAACAGAAAAGTAAACGGTGTACGTTTCATTTACACAAATTGTCTAAAAGGATTTTCCTTTAGGAATGCTTGCGTCAAGAGGGAAAGCAAGATTTACGAGTAGTTTTTTTTTTCCATGAGATGGGAAAGATAAAGAAAAGATGAAGCCCTTCAAACGAGTTTGTACTGAAAAGTACGTAGTGAGCTGGTACAATACGCCAGGTGAGTAATCACTCAAAATCTTAGCATAGATTCGGCGGTGTTCACGAAGTATGCCTGTACATAATTATTGTACCTTTCATAGGGCTCTAAGATAATATGTAAAGGCATAATTCCCGTTCTGTTTAATCGAAATTGCTACTGTTAGGCACAGCACAAAGTTTATCGTCTTTCTTTGCAACTCGTTTCCTTCGTATGAGTTGTCCGTTCTTCAGAACAAAACATGAGTATACGTTTCCTTGAAAAACGTCACAAACTTTAACAGAAATATAACATTTCTTTATACCAGCTACAAGGATCTGTCCTGGTAACTGGACGTCGTCAGACGAAGAAGTCACTTTGACGTGGAATGTTGAGTGTTAAGAAGGGAACGACGATTTTACATATCAAAGTAAAGATCAATGCCACCCTCTCGCTGGGTTAAGATTGCTGGCACAACTGGTAGAGGAGGGCATTTCAGTTCTTATTAAGCTGCGACACTACCTACAAAGTGTCGATTTCAGGCAAAGACAAGTTAGAAAATAATATCGATTAGAAGAAAGTGTTCACCTTCAAATGATCCATCAGTAAAAAATAACCTAGCAATAAAAAAGGTCTAAGCGCATTAAGTTGATGGATAATGACATGGCATCAAAGAAACTGTCACGAACAAAAGTAACGACGACGACGATGTTCTAAATTCAAAATTACTCACACTGTCCACTTTCTGAACTCCTGATCTAGGCCAGCCCTCTCTAACGGGACGACACAGTGCCTTAGTCACATCTAACATTTATCCGCTGGAATGACTTAAAAAATTACTGTGCGGAGAAACTGCTCAAATTTACACAGCTTGGGGAAAAGCTCTCAGAAAACAAGAGAGTCACGAAAGACCTCAATATCATGAACGACCTGACGATGTGGAAAAATCTGCTCGATCGACGTGTATCCTTTAACAGCCGTAGTTTCAGTGCCTAGGCCGCCTTTTGAGACTATTTTGCATTCAGTTTCGTTATCTTCCTATTTCCACTGATAGGAAAGGTGTACCTATACTGCATGAGCCCACCGTAGAGTTCCAGTAGGTACTTGTAAGACCATGCGCACTGAAGTCCATGCAGCCATGCGGCCATGCGTAATTCTAAGTCTTCTTCAAAACATCGATGTCTGCACGAACAAACCTTTCACCAGATCAGAACAGAAAGCGCAACCATTTTACTGTGTTTACAGCAAGGTATGGGTAATAAATTTCTGTTTTTCCATCTAACACCTTTTCTGCGAACCTTAAACCATTCAAATTATCCGGATTATCCTATTTACCATTTGGTGAGGTCGAAGATACCGAGCGGGATTATTTCAATATGTAGGGGACGAGAGCTTTTTAACAACATCCAAATCTGTACCACTCTCTCTTTTTGCTGTGAATACAGGTGCGATAAGGTTCTTTTTTAACGTGTATGTTTTCACTTTAATTCTTGCCATTTGGGTTATTCGATAATTCAGAGATTCCCTCGATGTTTACTTCATTCGCCTAGACAATTACGTTGCACACAAGTTTACACAGCGATTAAAATCTGCCTTTCGTCGCCAAACCTAACAGCACGTGCCTTTCGTCAACGCTTAGGAAAACACGAGTTCACTCCTTACCTTTCCACCTTTCTAACATCTACTCAAGCGATTCAAACATCTCGAGTGTGTCGCGCTAGTGCGCTACAGAAAAACTCAAATTAACATCTAAACACTCTTATAATTGAAAAAGATTACACATGGCTGACATGCCACTGTGAACATTAACACTTAGGGCAATTAATTTAACGGCAACTTGCGATCTAAACATTATCGTTTGGGCGACAAAATACCACAAATAAACCACTACGACAGGATTACAACGCAGTCAAAATATGAAGACCACATTTCCGGAGAGGAAGCTCAGAATCACAGCATATCAATACCCTATCGTATTTAAATTATCAGCAATTAACAAAGTACTTAAGTAGACAACTCTACTATTCAAAAGGCGTTTTGCAAACATTTCTCTTGTGCTCGTCATATGGCAAGCCCAAACACAAAGACACCTCTTTATGAGGACAAAAGGTTAACTTAACAGTATACGAGACATATGAACGGTTGTTTGAGTCCATATTCCATTTCCGGTCGGACAGCTGGCTAAAAAGACAAATAATTTTGGTTTTATCAACTGAATTTATAATGTAAATTGATCACCGTAAAGAGTTTCAAAACTGACGTTTCGAGCGTCTATGAAACTCTTTACGGTAGCCTGTTTACATTATCAACTCAGTTGATAACACTAAAATTACCTTGTTACTCCCAACTACGCAGCACCACAGTTTCCAATTTTTGCAAATTTTATTTGCTTGCAAAACGGATACTCATGATTTACAATGGTGCTAAACCAAATCTCCACACTGATGTTTTTTTTTTTTTTTCCTTCTATATGTACTGCTGACAGTTGACACAGGCTCTAAATAATTGCTAAAATGTTGCTGTAAGAGCACGAATACACACAAAGACAAATAGCTCTATTTCGCAGTATCAATTGAAGTCATCTCTTTCCTTTCAGCCGGTTAACCACATAATTGCTGCAAGATCACACGACCTGCCATAGATAAGTGTATGTATATGTAATGGTCAATGAATTCTCTAATAGCAACTTCCTAAATTCTTTCACTTTGAAGCTTCAAAAAGCTCTTTCTGTGCTGATTGCAGATATATTTATCTGTATCCTTTAAGACTACAAAATGGGATCAAAACATAGAAATGGGAGATTTGTGCACTTTGTATCACTAGGACTACGAATCACAAACCAAAAACGATGCGGCTGAATCTGGAAAAGGTTGGGATAGGAGATGCAAACTTACTCTTGATATCGCTGTTTGTTCTCACAAAAATATTTTTTCCTTTTCCAGATGGCAGCGAAACATGACAGGGTAAGACTATCCATTCTCCTTGACATGATGTTACTTCAATTTTTTTTCTTTAAAGCAAACAAAAGAAGGTGGAACATGAAAAGCAGTCGCCCAATTCCGTGCAGTTCCACCTACAACATCGCTTGACTTTCACATAAAAATAGTTATTATAAAAAATTATAGACTAATTCATAAAACAAACCTCCTAAAGAGAGAACTTAATTCTGTTGTACATACATTTATTTTGTCTTAAAGGTTGGTGTGGCTTCTAGAGATAACCGATTTTACAGAAGGGATATTTTTAAACATTGTGCTGGCCTAACTAGTTTTGACGAGAAACATATTTAAAAGGATCTGATAAGATTTACACAAGTGAACGCTTCATAAATAATTGCGTACATTTGTAGGGTGAAGACACCAGCTCTTCAGACGAGGAAGAAGGAGGCAAAGAGTGAGTCCATCTAAGAAGTTTAGTTACGTAAACGTAACGAATACAGAAACGAATTATTTTCCCCAAATACGCATTTCTTACATTTCGTTTGACCTGCGGATTGAAATCAAATAAAGCCATGATCCACGCAGGCGAGATGCGATTTTAGCAATTGCAAAAAGAAGCCTAAAAATTCAGTGATCAACGGGATTCAAACCCGTGGCCACCGGATACTAGATGGGCCTCGCTTCTACCATCTGAGCACACTTTAGGAGCGAGGCAAATTTTAAGGGTTCTTCTTTGTCCTGGAGGAATCTGATAAAACCTCTATTTCCTTTGATCTAGGACACAGGTGTTAGACGACTGTAGAGCAAGGTATCTCTATCAGTAACAATGTTTATGTTGTACACATCCTAGAATACCCAAGCTTGACGCAGATTCCATCGAACATCAACAAGGAATACACTTGCTACAAAGTAATAGCAACAATTCAAGTGGCTTGGAAAATTCAAGTCAGGTCAGTGTTCAAGTAAAAGTTTGTACATTCCACAAGCTTTTTTTTCAAGCGAAAGATAATTATCAGCAAGCAAAGTAAACTTGACATTTCCAATGTCACTATCAAAGCAGTGGGATGAGACAAGAGCTTAATGCTTCCAATATGCATAATTTAGTTATGCAAGAAAACTACATGACGAATTTGTAAACCGTGTCACATAATAAATACTCTTAAAAAAGCAATCGACCTTTTGAACTCAGATGTTAATTCTCGTTTAGACGTTTCTAGAAATTCTTTGAAGTCACGTTCTCAAACTCGACTGACTTGAGATTTGTCTTATCCCGAACTTGACGTACCACCGTCAGACTAACGGGACATAACTGCTTTTTTTCTTCTTTTTGTTAGGACGACGACAGTTACCCACCCCCAGGATGGACTATATCCGGACGAAGGATCCAACAATGTACAGATGACAATTCGATAGGGTATGTGATCCAAAACAATAAGTTTCAAATGAGACAAAAAAATTCCCTTGAAATAATACGGCCTTTACTTCCATTTTCAACGACACAGGCCGGCGGTATAAAGTTGTTTACAAATTTTCAACGACTTAGTCTGACCGTACTTAATTAAAATCATCCTTACGAATTATAAAATAAAGCCGCGAAAATTTCTCGTTTCAGAATTAGAGATGACGGTCTTTACGAAGACCAAGGATGCCGAGCTTCGCAGGTGAACAACTCAACAGATATTTAATTCGAATGTAACCTAAAAAGCCCGCTTACCAATCAACAAAATAGCTACTTATTTAATTGTTTTTATTATTTGATCTTTTCAGGAGAACGACGATATGGACCAACTGACCGATAATATTAACATCTTCATATTTCTGTTCATTATTTTGATATATTTAAGAGCTTTCTAATATTTAGATAAATCATTCCTTGTTTGTAGTCGTATTTTCTTTAAGTTGAACAAATACATTACTGTATAACCAAACAAACGTTGTGTTTCCATTTCCTTGACAATGTTTCTAAGTCCAATTGTAAAAGACAGTCAAATATCGTTACAGCAAAAACTGATTCAAGTATGTCACTCATTCTCCATGAACTCCTCTTTGATAGTCTCTTAAGTATTAAGACTTCGATTGTGAAATGGTTCAAGGCAGTAAAAGTTGCTGTAATAAGATAGCAGTAATAATAATAATAATAATAATAATAATAATAATAATAATGATGATGATGATGATAATAATTTTCACCGCTAATCGACGTCGCAAAGCAGAGCAACGACGCAGCTCAACAAGGTGGAACCGAAAGCTTACAAGCTTAGTTATGTAAGAATACGTCATCCCCTCGTCCTTCATCATTTATATTTTAAGTTGGAGGAACGAGGGTGTTTTACCTAAATAAAATCACGCTACACTGACGGAGCAAACTTTCGTTTTCAGAACAAAACAAAAAAAAAATCCCCTTGCCGGGACTTCTACCAGGGGAATATTTTCAAGCGCAGCGATGTCAAAACAGTATGAAAGCAATCCTGTATTAACACAGCACCGTTTGACTTGCTCGCACCGAACAGCTTGAAAATTAATCGGTACTGTTTGTAGGCATAGCGAGCCATTCAAAAATTAGAAATAAACATTCATTCTTAAAAACCTACCTCTTCATTAATCTCGCTGATTGTTTAAAATTCCTAAGAAACTATCGTCTCTCTCAACCTACTCCTCAATTCGTTGTTAAATATTTTACGACAAGCTTCGATAACATTTTTGTGATTTAAAAATTTTTCTGATCCTATTAACATTATTTTGACTGACATTTCCGCATAAATAAACATCACAGTCGACAGCTCTTAACCCCAATAGTTCTCTACTTCTGTCTTGATTGACGGCCAAATAGTATTTCATCATGCCTAAAGGGAACTACAAGTATATAAGCTGTGATTAGTGACTGCTCCTATTCATCGTGAACTTCATGTTCACTTCTAAAAAAATAATTGCCCAGTCACTATTTAATTTTCCGATCACAAGTGCTTTCAGTTTCGAATGAGGTCATCGACAGCAAGAGATTAATACCAAAATACTCAGGCATCCATAGCAAAGTCAGCCTTTCGTGTTTAAAACGTTATAGACTGCATGTGCAGTTAATTCTTCGATGAAAAAGGAATTTTTATCCAGAATTGTTTGGCTACCAAATTGAAATTCCTGATAAAAACATTCCAACCTCATTCCTTGATTGTCATAGCTACCAAGTTTGAGAGAACATGCCTGGACTTGTACATATCAAAAATTTCCTGCGGGCTATTTCCCTAGCTTTGCATGACAGCACACAGAAAAAAAATTCCCTACTTCTTTCATAATATAATGTTCCCTCATTGACTCTGAGGAGACAACTACTGTAGCATACGGAAAGCGAAGAGCGCCTTTTACTGCAACTGATCAAGTCAAAAAAGCGCATTTAGTCAACTGACAGGTACGTGTGCTAAAAAAATCACAACGGTTCAATGATACTTTCAATAAGAGTTTTAAGTGTAAATCAAACAATTTCCAAATTTCCTGTCCTCCTTTCCCCTTGGCCTTTCGTGTCGCAAATCATGCAACATCCTTTTACCTAAATAATCTTATTTATTTATATCACACCAGCTCTCCAGAATGGATGCACGACCAAGCCAGCAAAGGGAAACATGGAAAAGGAAAACACAAGTGCAGACCCGACGCTTGACACACGAACGCTTCTTCTCACTTGAACAATTAGAAGCACTTGAACAATTAGAAGACTGGAAAACTGTCCCGAGGTAAACTGATTAAGGTTTGATATGTCATTCTTGGCCGCAATTCGACTTTGTACTCAAAATTCGATTTCAGGTGGTCTTAGAAATTTTATTTTAAAATATTAGTTTAGGAAACTTATTCAATTTGAAGATCAGACCTGACTAGAAAGTAACCTGTTGTAGGGGCGATGAATTTATAGCTGTGTCTGTGTCTGTGACTGACAGAGTTTCATTGAGCGCAATCCGCATTCATGGCAAGATTTACGCTGTGCACTTTCAATCTCGGTTAATTTTCTCGTAAAAACTACAAAGGTTTGACCTGTATTGTATTGGAGCGCTGAAACGTTTGTTTACAAGTCCCGTCATCCCTTTTGTAGCGTTATCTTACACACGACAACCAAGAAATACTACTAACGCAACATAAAATAAAAGCAGTATTTCGTGAAGTGTATGTGCCTCTCTGTACGCTCCAAACCTACTAGATATAAATTATTACATTACAAACAAAAGTCTCAAGTACGCACGGAGGATCCGTTGCTATTATGGCTTACTTGCATCATTTGCAATAATTTCTGCATCAAATTCTTACCTACTGTGAGTAATACTGACAGTCGGAGTAAAAGTCAAAACAAGAAATAAAAGCCGCCAGGAAAGCAAACCATAGTCAGTTTCAATATCCAACCCATACTCAAATTAACATGGTGGCATACTTATCAGGCAAGCAAATTAAAAACTTGCGTTTCTATCCCTAGTTTCACTTTCACTTTGTACTAAACAGGCGCTCCTACTTTTCTTTTAGCCTTTGCTGATAAGTACTACCATCTAACAAAAGGCAATGTCGGACTTCCAACACAGGACAAAATCTGAGATGATTCTAACAGCGTTTAAAAATCACAGCAGTACATGGCATCACTTGCTTCGGCACAACCGCGAAAGCCAAGGTAAGCATACCGTCGATAGAAAAGGTAACTCTCATTTCTAGTATTATTTTCACCTAATCCAGTGAAGGTTTTCAGAAATTTCTATAAAATAAACTTGCACCCCAAAATCGCCCCACTAGCCAAAAAAATTAAAAAAAAAAAAAAGGCCCAGAATACTTGGCTGCTCTGATGGCATTCACCTTTGTGACTTACGTAAAAGGGTTCCCTATTACTAATGCCAGTTGGGCCAATCATCTGTAAGATTAGAAAGGACCTGCGTGACGAGTTTCTCATTTCAAAAACGAGTGGGGGTGTGGTTCGAGTTCGCCGCGCAAGTTAGTCTGGGATCGTTACTGGGAACACAAATCTACAGTAAACAAAGATCTGTGTCCCGAGTAACGATCCCAGACAAACTTGCGCGGCGAACTCGACCCACGCAACCACGTGCCCATTATGAGTTTCTTCCCAAAAACTGTTGACAACTGCGTGACCCATTGTGAGTGTGCAACCACGTACAATTGAACGTTACAAGTTCCAACCAACAAACTAAAAGCAACCTTAATTCGACCTACTTTCTGTCAAGTTCAGCTAAGGTAAGATAACTTCCCATTTTTTTCCACTATTTTTTGTGGATCTTTCGATAATTTGAGTATCTTTACGTATGATGCACGATCCTCCGCAGTGGATAGCGCTATTTATGCAATAGCGAGAATCGCACAATTGACAATCAACACCATGCCGCTCTTTTGCAACAAGAGTTGGAGATGTCGCTTTTTCAGCTCCACTAAACCGTTCAGAGAAATAAACCCAGGCACTTTAAAACGGCAGAGCTTTCAGCAGAAAAGAACGCATGACTAACATAGATAGAAGCGCGGACGTATACGTAAGCACGAAATGTGTATATTTAAAGGAATAGCTATCTAACCGCCCTGCTGCCGCCCCGTTGTTTCACTTTAACCAGAGTTGAGCTTTAACACTAACCCAACTCTAACCATCTTGTAACCTGACTCGATGTCGCTTCTTAAAGCCCTTTGTTCGTTTTATTTTCAATTTCAAGGAACTTACTATTTTCACTTCCAAGGAAGTTACTATTTTCACATTACTCGTGGAATGCATGTATCTCAAAAGCTAGTTCTCAACAATAGTTTCTTACTTCTTCAAGTTAATAGACACTCGCTGTATGGTGCCAACTAAAGCCACCTTTATGATCGTTTAAACACAGAGAATTTGTTGTCGTAGTCTCATTGTTTGTTATGAAACAAATTTGGCACCTTCTTGAACCCACTCACCTAGTAGAATGTAGCTTCGTAGCTTGTAATTAAAAAAACCAGCACGTAATTTATGCAGGTGTATAAAATTCTTTGTACAAAGTAAAAAATTCCCCGAAAGGCCTTCTTTTTATTATTCATTACATGTACTTTGCTCGTTTCTGCCTTCCATTATATCTTGATGAAGTTCCTTTTGGAACAAATGTTAAATCTTTCACGTCGATAAATTCAAATCGTATCATAGTTGGTAACAGATATATACGGCAAGCTAAAGTGGCAGTCGATGATTTCAAGAAATTTTTGTCATACAGCTACATGTATAGGCAATTGTTGCAGTAACGATCATTTTTGTATCGAGAATACTCCTGCTAATGATAACGACAAGTTGCAATTAAAGGTAAAATTAATTTTCCAATGAATCCTACATACTGTACTCAAACCAAACCCTGTCATCTATTCTCCTTGTTGCAATGTATTAATGAAAATACTGCTATTGTTTAAGTTGCAGGAGCAGTACAGCTTTATGGACACGACAATGTAAGTTAACAAACTCTTCGTTCAATTTACAAATCCCAGAAGCAAAACTACATCAACTTCTACACCCCTTTGTAAGAAATCAATTATGGTTGTATTTTAAACTGTACCTACATACATTGCGTTTTTTCTACATGTAGATCCAATATTTATAATTGCAATAATAATAGTTATAGGTAGTTATAAATAAGTACATATTACTACAGTCTAACGCATTCCAAATTGACCTTCAAATAGCAAATAATTAATTAATTTCTACCTCTAATACTTGACATGAACATGTAGATGTTCTCAAAATATACATGTATATGAAAATGTTCATAATTATATTTAATACTTGGATGCATGGAATATCACACAGGGAATATCAGACTTAATAGGATATGACGGTTTTCTGTAAACAAGTTTACTGTAAACAGTCAACTTTCAACTACTAAAACATTAAGCTCACCTCTGTCCTTCTTAATTCATTGAAGGGATGATCTAATGGCCTCATTTTCTCAAAATCTGATATCAGACCTGGAGGTAAGAAGAGTCTTTTTATTACATAACTCCACACAAACATTTCCATAATAAGGACCTTCTAAAACTTGTTGCCCATCTCTGACTAAAAGACAACTCTTCCCCCTCTTTGGCCAAACTTGATAAATGTACAAAGGGCTTAATAAAAGCCATTTAGCAGCAGTCTACCAGCACCTGTAAGACCTCTCACTGTTGCCTATTTAGCCTGCAAGCAGGCTCTTGTGTTTGAGGTTCACCTTACCATATAGCTGCCTTAAACATCATTGCCAGCAGCTTATGGAAAAAGTAACTGAAACCCCTGCCTGTACATAAATATTCCCTCACTTCAAGTGTATCCCATTTTCCCCAATCAATCTCATGCATCAGATCTTTTGTATCTGTGCATATTGTCAACAAAAGGCATATTTTACATCACCATCCTGGGGTTACTAGATAATTAGTCCTTATTTCAAATAAAACAGCACATTAAGAGTTATAAAACTGAGGAAGTGGGGACCCACTCTCAGATAAATCAAAAGTATGCAAGTTAGCTAACAAGATATAAAAATATTGAAATAAATAGTACAATAATATACCTGGGTTGTAAAAATTGAAGCTACATAAACATTTAGTGTGTTGTAAATCTGACACACCATTCAAATTTAAACAAAGGGTAAAACAAAAGACTACCTCATACATACAGCATATTTTGACAAGTTACAAGCGCATGCACACTTTTTTAAATGTGCTTTTTGCATGAACCTTTTTAACTCCCAATATCTGTTTGCTAATTCTTCTCTCAAGTTGCTACACATGTACTTGTAAATTTTGTGATGAGGTTTCAGCATTAGGTCAAGATAACTTTGAAGGCTGATAAGTTTGAGTATTTTCATGACCTGTTTACTGAATAACGTATAGATATTATAGGGAGAAATTACATGTTAATCATCTCTAGGAGTTTAAGAGTTGCACTGTTAGTGTTCATAATTCAAAGTTGAGTATCATTTCATTTCACAGGCAGCAGATGACACACCTACCTCACGCACAAGGTACAGTGTAATTTAAAAAGGTTACATGTGGCAGTCATACAGAGAGCCTCATGGAGGGCTTAACACAATGCTTTGCACAATTCATGTAATGCAATCACAGGAGCTGCAGATATGTAAACTTAACAAGACAGGACCAAGTTATTGCTTTGTTCTTATTCTTAACTAGTATATCTATCAACAGCAGAGTGTTGGCACAAGTCATCTTTGAAAGCCAACAGATGCGTTCCTATCGAGAAGTGGAAACTGCACCAGTTCAGCCCTCCTGGCTTGTGGATTCATCAATTACAATGGTGAGTACCAGAAAAATAACTTACATGTAACTCACTAGCATCATTCGTATTTTTCTCGACCTCTAAATACAGGCAACGTGCAAATTTGACCCCTGAGTTAACAAGCTTGAGCTTAACAGTCTTCTAAAATTGCTCAAACTGCAACTTTAAAAGCATGGCAGATTGAAGAGGATTAAATTTTCTAAAATAGTTTTCATGTGCTTTTTTTTTTTTCAAAAAAACTAACTGAAGGTTAGTAGTGGCGATTCCTCATTAACCCTTTCATTCCTAAGATGTAGACATAAGTTCTCTAGAATGTTGGCCTTGTTTCTTTTTCTGATACTCAAATAAATAAGAATTTAGTATGGAATTAAACAAAGTCCCAAAGATGATATGCTATTTTTCTCATATCTCTTCCTCCCTTTGTTGAAAGATGTATTGATATTGTAAAGACAAATACACTCTTAGGAGTGTATTATGTGCCCTTTACGTTACTATATGTGTGAAAATTACATTCTAAAGGTTACATTTTCAAGCATTAAAATGTCAAACATCACCTATGAGAATAATAGCATACTTAAAATGCAATTAAGTCTTATAAGGCTTCTAGTATTTTTTTAAAGTAAGGCACAAGATCCAACCATATACATGTAGTGTGGGTCACTCAGCATGTACACTTGTTGAAAAATATAGCTTATTGGCAATAGAAATTCTTAGCATTAATGATGTCAACTTAAGTCTGAACAGATCAAATTAATGCTGCCACATGCTTCTCTGTATCAAAATTTAGTTCTTTCCTTGACTTAATACACAGGGAGCTGAAGAACTTTGAAAGTTCAAGATCCCAACATTGCAAGAACATTTGTGTTAATTGTTGAAGAATTAGTTCCAATGTTAATTAGTTTCGACACAGCATATGTAGATTCTGTTAAAAAAGCTACAAAACCTAGAATGTATGTTTCGTAAATCCATAACTCCAGAATAATTAATTTTGCTTTGCACTCAATGTTGATTTACATCATCATTGCCCAAAGTAGTAAACACAAAATACTATGACCTAACTCATTTTAATTACATGTGGAACCATCCTCGGAGACCCAGGGGCAGTGGGTCGATTTCAAGTTAGGGCATGAAGAGCCCCTGGGGACATTGTCTTACAAGACTAGTTCCAAACAGTCGCAGTCGTTCTGCCATCTGATTGGTGCCAGAAAATCTTTGTGTTTTTCTACCCAATCAGAGTGAAGTGTGCTTTAGAGTCCTTTCGTAAGTTTTTACACGGACATATACCAGTAGCTCAGTTGCTCGCTATGTTTGTTTGGACCTTGTGACGGAGATTTGCTTGAGGTGAAAAGTTTCAGTCTCAGCACACAATGTAAGAGAAATCGCTCATGTCCGCGAAGATCTTACCGGAAATTATACTGAATACTTTTGCAGGTATCACTAGAGAACGTGTTTTAAAGTTTGCGAGGTTTGTATACAACACAATGGTTGCAGTCATTGATATGTCACTTTAAACGTTAAACGAGATTTAAGCTTAAATCTTTCTAGATTTTTTGCGTAATTTGCTGTGACTGAAACTTTGCCAATCCTGTGAAGTTATTTCGTCGCACGGGCCACGCAGGTATGTCGAGCAACTGGTACTTGTATAACTTTCTGTGCGTGCCAAAATCTAATCTCATCTTTGCTTGAAAAAAAAGAAAAGCTAAGCGTGGAAACTTTTGCTTATTAGATGTGGGTAGATGACCCTGTACTACTAAGCTGACATTTGCAATAAAGCAAACCCGCCCTTTCCATCCAATATTTCTTGGTCTTTGGTTTTGTTTTTCCCATTAAAAACAGCATCGGATCGATTCACAATGATCAAAGGTATTTAACTTGGTCTTTAACAATCGACAGAAGAGGTGAAATGACAATGACCAAGGGACAAGAAGAGAATCCATGGCCTTCCTAGCTCAAGAATTTCAACACTCTAGGCAGCAGTTGAAAGATTAAACTCTTTCCAAACCCCTTTGGTAACTGCCCGAAAACATCTCTCCTTCCCATGTTGTTCTCATTAATAAGTTTTTGTTCAGATTTTAATTAGCTAACCGGAAACACAGCTAAGCTTTCTCTTAGCACTTGCTGGAGGTCGTCCACGAACTTAACGTTCTCTGCAACCTTGGCCGTATTGTGAACGACTTTACTACTAAGATTAGATTTTGGTGCGCACAGAAAGCAGGAAGCTATGTAGGCGAAAGTGCCAGTTGCTCGACATACCTGCGTGGCCCGTGCGACGAAATAACTTCACGGGATTGGCAAAGTTTCAGTCGCAGCAAATTATGCAAAAAATCTAGAAAGATTTAAGCTTAAATCTCATTTAACGTTTAAAGCGACATATCAATGACTGCAACCATCATGTTGTGTATAAACCTCGTAAACTTTAAAACAAGTTCTCTAGTGATACCTGCGAAAGTATTAGATTTTCGCGGACAATCTGATCGATTTCTCTTACATTGTGCTGAGACTGAACTTTTCACCTCAAGCAAATCTCCGTCGCAAGGTCCAAACAAACATAGCGAGCAACTGAGCTACTAATATATGTCTGTGTTAAAACACACGAAAGGATTCTAAAGCACATGTCACTCTGATTGGGCAGAAAAACACAACGATTTTCTGGCACCAATCAGACGGCAGAACAACGGCGACCATTCGGAACTAGTCTTGTGAGACAATGTCCCCAGGGGCTCTTCATGCCCTAACTTGAAATCAACTCAGCCCCTGGGTCTCCGAGGATGATGTAGAACCAGAGTTGAAAACATAGTTTTTGTAAAACTTCAAATGTATATGTATTAGACATGAATATTTCACATTCATTACCATATATTTTAAAGAGAGTGCAAACTATTTTAATACTTTATCAAAGCTGCATAACATATGTCCACTGACAAAGTTTACATTTTCTTAATACTTCAAGATTTTTGTGAGGTTAAATTCATTCACAACCATATGACCAGTAAAGACCCAAGATGTTTCATAATGATCTCCATAAGGTTTGACTTGACTGTAAAACAGCACAACCCAAACAAACACTGAATTTGCAGTTGCTAGTCACTGTTTTAAGAAAAACTAACAAATTTTTCCAAAGACTTTGTCCAGTGAATATCATCATATGATACATGCATTTATCACCATAAGAGAAGTTCATTCTTATGTCATGTAAGTAATTCTGAGCGCTAAAAAGGCAGTTAATCTATCAGTATAGTCACAGGTCATTACTGAATTTGGAATAAATGTCTTTTCTCTTGTGACTGAAGTCTTTTTACAGTCATAGAAAAAAAATCATGACATGCATGAGCAAGGGAAGGAATTGTGTTACACAGAAACCACAATTGAGTTATACAGACAACAGAAATGTGTGACATAAAGAACTGTGAATTGTGTGACTAGAATATGAAGTGAAGTCAGGACAAGAATCACTGATAAAAATGCACATCTACATGTACAATTTTATCCCAAACAATTCTGCCTTACATCCATTGATAAACTATCAAGCTGCTTCTCAACTTATGAGAATAAAAGCAACTATCAACTAAAGGATATTATCTGATCCACCAGAAAAAAATGTTAGAACTATCTGTCCAGTGATCTTTGAAGAAATGTACAGCACACAGTAAAAAGATTGCTATTGCATTCTTGTGTGTGAAAGGGTTTAAAGAGACATCTTTTCATAGAGTGACCCCAGATTAAAACTTATCTGGAGATGCAAAAGGGTTGAAAATAAAATCCTTCATCAAAAGTCATAATCAAAACAAACAGAATGAAATTTATTCTTTGACCAATAAAAATCCCAAGGGACACAAAAAGAACAAAGTATATCTATTTCCAAATAATACTTTGTCTATAAAATTAATGAAAATTGTTTGTCTGCATAACTTCAATTGTATACCACTTTCACAAATTAAATAAATCTACATGATTTTACTTAAAAATGGCTGTTTGAAAAAAGTATTTTCAAACCCCCAAAAAATCCTTCAAACCTCCCTATCACTTATGTACTCCCATAAAGTACTTCAACAAAAGTTGTGGATTAAGGCTAGACACAAAAATCCAGATGTCTCTTTAGATTTTTAAAGCAAACGGGATTTCGAGAAAAAATTGAGGATTTTCAGAGCATGTACGATTTTTTGATAATAATGTTTAAAAAATACAGCCAATGGCATGTGTACAAATTTACAAGGTTCATAGAAGCTTCTTCCAACTACCTCCCTGATTTCCATGCAGTCTCCTTCCATATGAATACTACTACATACCTTTTTAAGTCATCAGTGCTGACTGTTTATTGTTGTCGTTTGTTTGGAGAAAGAGAAATGCTTAAGGAGACTAAGTTGAGTAAAATAAACCATTTTCAATCAGTTTGAAGGTGCTTCCATACAATTTCACCAAAGGAATCTTGCATCTTATGAAAATTATGTTGTTTTGATACAAAACATTAAGACAAATGGAATTTTAGGAAAATTTTGAGACGTTTGGAGACAAAAATGAGATTTGCTGACATTTTTTGGAAATTTTTCAAATGGATTGTATAGGCCACTTTTTGGGATTTTTGTATCTTGGCCTGTTGTGGATATTCATGGCTGCAATTTGAAACCTATATCTTTAAGTGATGCAAATATTCTCTCACAGCAAATTGAGATTTAACAAGAATAAATATGAGATGAAGTTCAATTTTTGAAGCTGTCGATTCCAGCAGCTGAATAAAGGAAACAAACGAAAACAGGGACAGCCGCAAAATAGAAAATAACCTAGTTTCTCGTGCGCTTAATTAACAGAAAACTATGATAACAGACGAGTTGATCACTGGAGGAATCAAAATAAAAGACGAGAGAAGAGCTCGATTGATACAAATAGTTCAAACCAAAACGTTCTGGTCTATTTGTGATAAAATTTGAAGAAAATAAGAGTTCCCACGTTGTTTGCTGCCGTTAAAAACAATATGTAAATGAAAACGTGTCGACAATTCTTCGGGAGAGACGAACAATGACAACTGCTTTGAAGCTCAAGCCACATAAAAACAGAACGGCTGGAAACGTTGAACCTAATACATATTACAGCCAAAATCTAAAGGATTTGGTTTCCATTGTAAGGACAACGTACAGACTTTCTGTTTCCCTTACCTCTCCACTTCGGTTCAACCTTTTCCAGATCATACACCAGATTCAAGTCATGCGAAGTTAGTGTACATGCGCAGTTTGACTTACAAAACCTGCAAACCGTCCCGTGAACTGGGAACAAGTATCTGGGAAAGTGTGATACAAATGCGACCTTGTACGAGAAAAAAAAGTAGGGTTCACTTACTTGCACTGAATTGAAATTATTTCGCCCAAATCTATCTCAGGCGAAGGCAGAATTGCGCGAAGAAGCCGTCCTTTCAAAAATATCATTTTTCCTCCCCTGACAGGCCGGCAACACTAGATTTGTTTTGTTGCTCCATTATTGTCCGTAAGATGTACGAGAGAATTTAACAGCTCTGAAGAGTTAAGGTTTCACGGGGCTTTATTGTGAAAAGCCGCTTTTTTTTTTTTTTCATCAAAGTCCGTTGTTATGATATAATTCCTTAATAAAATGAGCCACCTCTGAATAGCCAATTAACTGGATTCTTGTTCGTTGTTAGGTTGATTTTAAGTTGTTATCCGCATGCTTAAATATCTCATTTTTTTCAACATTAATTTTTTTCACGTATGGCCGCACATGCCTCTACCACGGAGAAAAGAGGGATAATTATGTTGCCACGTAGTTGAGACGCTACGAAAACCTAACACTGTTTACAATCCGATGTTTGTTGCACAATCTTGGAAAGTAATCGAAATCGTTGCAGTGTAAATCGTACCCTTCGAATTTTTCTAACGAATGGTATCTTGGTACTGATTAGGGTCCGATAAATACACTGGCATTATTTTGGGGATAATGCTATATTCAGAGCATCGAGAATAATGCTGGCATACTAAAATTCTTAACGAAATAGATTCATATTTCAGGCTATCATTTTAGAACTACGTCATGGCGCATGATGGAAATTTTTTAGCATAGATTTCTTCAAATGCCTTTTTTCAGGGGAGACTCTCAAAGCATATTGCCCAAAAGTTTCGAGTATAATTGATGTGACCGTAGTGAAACGGTTCCTTTCGCGTACTAGGTAGTTAGGGCATTCGTATCAGTTGGAAGACGGTCAGGGTTTTAACTCTAAATCAAATGAAACAGACGAGAAAAAATGCCCCACTAGAATTGAGTTTTGAACAACTCACACGCGTGTAGCGAGTGCATCAGAGACATTGCTTTTTTTCTATAAGAGTGTTGCTACATGCGAGATTTCGGAGGCATGCACGTAATCACGAGAGCGAACAGCACGTAGCCGGGCGAGAAAAGAAGCTTTACTTTTTTGAACACAATCTTGCGTCACCACCCACGTTGGCGGCTGCCTGCAAATTTTTTCCTCTTTTGCTGTAGAAGATTTCAGCAGAAAAAATTGACGAACGAATCGAACTGAATTTCTTCCACAGACGTAATTCTGGTTCTCGCTTTCCTCCGGAAGTATACCTGAAGTGCGGTGAAAAAGTGTATACCCAAAGGTCTTGAAAAAGTTTTAAAGTTTTTGACAGGAAAGTCAGATCTGTCAGCATTTTGCACGTATATCCTAATCTACCATTTCATAACACTTTTGGATTGTCCTGATAGGGCTAAGATTTTAGAAGCTAAAGATATATTTGTCCACGGAAATACTACCACAAGAGATTGATTTAAGTCAAGAGTCTTGCCTCACTTCAAATGGACTTTCTACTTATCCATTTGAAACACTCCATTTAGCAAGAAAATACAAAAGCACAATTATCCATGAGCACTTGCGAACAACGCCGAAAATCTCAGGGTCAGCCAGTCTCTATAAAAGACCTGGCAAAGATTGCTCACAGGCAGCGGAGGTGCTCAGTAAACCTCTAGATCCAAACTTTAATTCTTTCAACGACTTGGATCATGTCATGAACTTCAAAGCAACATTTGAACAGTTCTAGGTTCTAGAGTTAACTTTCCCATGTTTTGCCAGGACACAAGAAAGTTAACTCTACAACTTCATAAAACTCTATAACATCATTAACAAGACAGAGGCTTCAAATCAGAACGATTGTGGCAAGCCCACAGGAGCGGTATATTTATGTGACGGGCCTTAACACGAGGTAATAATGATGAGTATCTATTCTATTAACGAGTTGTCTTCTATCTATATAGCGTTCCGGCCAGAAACTGTCATATTCAAAGACGTCTAGGTTTACCGTTCATTCGCTTTTATCACTTTCTTGTTAATTCAATGTATCAGCACTTGAAAATTAAATTCGACGATTACAAAACAAAACGGTCTGCGTCGAAACGAAATGCCAGCATTCTGAAATCTTACAGCTTTGCAGTTGCCGGTTCACTGGCTTTTAAAGTTGGCTCAATGCTATGTTTATTGCTATAAAACAAGCCAAATCTCAGTTAAGAACAACGCAAGTGATATAATAAACATCATTATACTCCAAAAATTTGAAAAACATCCAGTGTATGATGGTTTTACAACATAGTAGGAAAGAATCTTAGCATTTCGAAGAGATTCAGACCAGATTTATTATGGCATAAGACCTACTTACTTTGGGGCATGCTTGGACATGTTCGAGAAAGGGACTAACCCAAGACTGTAATTTAATTGGATAGAATTGATGGAAATCGACATAAGAATAGTGACGTAAACTTTGTGCCAAAAGCGAATAAGGAGTCAGATGTTGCAGCTTGTTGCAGTGGCGCCAATTTCGAAAATTTCCAGATGGCTAAGGGATATGGATAATTCATCCATCCTCGCCGATGCGGGAAAAAAGATAAATTCCTTTACTTATTTTTAATTTACAACTAGCTGAGAAAATGGGAATAAACAAAATGTATTAAAACAGGCATGAGAGTGGAATGATTTACATATCTGAAACACAGATCAAAATTGTTCAAATATCATGGCGACTAAGTTTGCTTAAGAGTTCCATACTAATTAGACTTTCTCGTTGATAAGATATGTATGCTCAACTTCGTCATTGCATATCCTCGAACACTCATGGGGTGATAAGAATTCCAGTAAAAGAACATGGTCTCTGAAAGTCTTTCTGACCTAGAATCCCTTCAAATACAGTCTCTGCATTTAATTACGTACACTGACCCTTTCAACTTACAAATACGCATAATTGAAAGCAGCTTGGATCAGTCAAACTTGCCCGAACAGCGTGTGAGATCTTTGATTCATTGTATTCTAGCACAAATGCAAAATTCTGCATGCTGCAGTTTAAACGTGCATGAAGCAGCAATAGCAAACTCCGCCCCAGACATTTTTCGTAAGTAGATCGTGAAACCACAAACATGTTGTTAGAACAACTTATGTGAGACGTTTTATTATTTTGCAATCAAGAGAGACCTTAACATCCTTCAATAACGCCAATTGATAAGTGGACTTCGATTCCTGTGCAGAGAGTCAGAGTTTCATATATTTCATCGCTAATAATCATACTTACGTCATAATTTGAACCCGCAGTTCAATGCAACCATCTTTAACTCAAAGGTTCATAGTCTATATCGAATCATTAGTCGCGTGACGGAATAAGACAAACAAGCACTATATCTTCTACGACAAAAAAAATGAAAGGAATGCATTTGGTATACAGGCTTCTACTGTCGCTAGGCCTACTGTGGTCGCGGAAAACAATTCAACAATGCGTGATCTTTGTTCTACACAGTTTTGAGGTTTTCCTTTCGAAATCCGTCTTGTGACCACAACGTGAAAAACAATCTCACCAAAGCATATTACGTAGGAAGACAATTTTAATCGTACGTGCATTAAGTATATCTAATGTCAAATACAGCATCTTATCAGAAAAATTTCCAGTATGTTCTAGATACGAATGTGTATAAAGAAAGTGAAGCAACTTTTTCTTTAGTATTAAGACTTTCAAGTGTCCGTATGTGCAGTAAGGAAGAGCCATAGACTGACACATGATAAATGATAAAACATAATCCAATGGGTTTCATTCAACGTAGATAACGACTTACAACCCTTCTATTCAATTGAGAGTAGCGAAGTGTGTCTATATGTGTGATCAATTCAGTAAATGAAAGAACGTGCACGGTAATGTTCTCTAACATTTGAAATGATCAAGCTTATCTGTGGGCGTCAGGTGACGAGCTATCTCTCTTCTAGTCATAATCTGCCTTCAGTGACCAAAACTCATTCTGCTATGACCTCTACATGGTAGTAGGCACCTATAAAATTACCGCCTTCAACATGTCTGACTGATTTTCAGCCATGTTTTGAACCCAACAAGAAAACCTGCACAGTACGAAACGAGATGTGCCACAGGTCGAACTGAAATCGAGATTTTCCGTGTTTGAGATTCGAAAATGAAATATGAGAAGGCAGAGACAATTTCTATCGTGTATATTGCACAAAGTAACACGAGACAATTTCTGTCCATATTGCGCAAAGCAATACGTAAAGTAGTTAGCATTATTAAATGATGATTATGTTTCTCGTATAAGGATCAATTAGAAGAACTGCTATGCACTGTTCCTTTTCTTGTGGATAAAAGTGAACACATGCGCCAATTACGTTTCTGTTTCATGGCTAGAGACAGTCAGTCATAAGTTAAACTCATCACGATTTCCGAAATATGAGTAAGTATCGGTATTACTTCTATAACAAGTTTAAATTAACGTACTGTACCTCAAAAAATTTGCATCACTCGATATCCTCGATACCACCATTCGATTATCATGGTCTACATAAGAACAAGCAACTTGATAAAATATGATGTGTTAGCAAATACTTCGCGGAACTACAGAGGTGCCTTTAGGCTCGTCATGTGACTGCCCCTGACGGTGATCTTGTCCTTTACTCTTGGAGAGTGAAGTGACAAGTGACGGATAACGTGACAGCTGGGTGCGACCAATCACGAGTAAAGACATTAGGACATTTGCAAAGGCTTTTGTTATGTTATGACATGCGGTAGATTTTTCTTAACCAATGAATTATCTGTTTTTATGTAAACAGGTGTTGGTTTGTTGTGTAAAATTTTAACTTTTGTACAACTGAGCTGTATTAACATATATCAACTACTAGATGAGGGCCATATGTTAGAAAACTCTTTACTGGGTTAATCATGTATTTACCCTCTTGAAATAAAGAACATTGTATTGTATTGTAGGTGTTTATTGAGAAGTGCAGGGTTAGAAATAGGTTCAGAAAATTAATAAGAAAAAATTTGATATCGTCACATGAAGAGTTGCATTGTGGAATATTTACAGTGTGGTACAGTACAATGTGCTTATCGTCACCCGTTGCGTTTGGAAAGATTTCAAGGAACGCTCGCTTTCAGTTTGTTCACTTAAAAAGAATTTGAAAACCAAACGTTTGCTCATAATTCAAATCACGAACCTCAGCTTCGTTCATGCGATTTTCCGGTTACGATTATTATATTTCTTTGATATTTTCTTTACTTGCACTGCTGCTAAATGTGCTCGAAATGAATGCGCGCAATGCACGTCGGGCGAATTAGATTCTGCAAAGAAAAAGTGATGTTTCAATTATATCTATCTTTGCCACACAGAAAGGGCTGCAAAGTAGAGCATCAATGAAGATTACTTTGATATGAAGGCAAAAAAGAGCCTTTGACATTTTCGCTACATCGAGGCTCTTCATGAAGCTACATTTTACGCTATACTTATCTCATTGCGGAATAACCCCATTTTTTGGTACACGTCACGACGTTGACCTGGCGCACGCGATATTCAACTTCAGCGATGACTCAAAAGATTTCGGGAAAACGGGATTAAAATTCAAGGGGTAGATTTTGTATAAAATGCAGTGCATTTGTTTTACAGGGATTCGATTTTCTTTTTCAGTTTAGAGAATCTGTTTGTCTTACTGAAATTATCTTAGTCACTTGACGATGTAAATTCGCTTTCTTTTACTGTCGAAGAACTCAATATGTGTATCAGAAGACAAAAAAATGCTCTTACCTGAGACCTGAGACACAGAGACAAGTGACGATAAATATATCTGTAGCCGGTACTACTACGATTCCTTGGTTGAGCATCCATTTGTCACAACATTTCGCACACGTTGAATAATTATTCATGAACTACGCATGACAGGTGAGAAATGATCTTAATTTAAAACAGGAAGACCACGTTTTAAGAAGCCATCTTGAAGGTCACGAAGCTTTCGGGATCTGGAGTAATACCACTGACCAACAGGAATGACTGCTACTGGGGGGTAGCTAACGGTTAATATTTTCCGATTTCGACGGCTAACGTTTGAGTTTTAGGTCTTTGACGGCTAACGATTTAGTCTTAGGGCTAACAGCAATCAGGAAGGTATTTCTAGGATGACTTCAAAATAATATTAAGCTCTCCATCATTTGATATAAACTATTAACTATTTTGAAGCCTATTCAGTCATCCTTTGATGTGGTGGAGTGAGGTGCAATACTAAGACCTCTGACAATAATTTATAATTAGGTTCAAACAATACCTTACTTCCCACTGTTACACGTGCAAACCAAATAAGCAGAATTTTTCATAGATCTGACTCCTTAAACTGGATTCATCAAGGCGGGTTTTTTGCAGCTGTTCCATTTGGCGATCATTAAAACCATAATCGAGAACACCTTTTATCGCGGCAATTCGTTGAAGTTGGTTCATCATTAGTGCCTTTGCTGAGCTGTTGTCACCAATCTTGACAATATGGCCAAAACTGCGAAGTAAACTCTATTTTCTTTCCTTTTCCAATTGATTCTACACCAGCCAGTCCAAAAATAACTTACTTATCACGACACTGCTGACGTATCGATTTCATCCTATTTGATTCATTATGGTGGGTAGATGAAGTTGAAGTAGGGTGCATAATGTTCTCACTTGCGATAGTACAAGTCCACGTTTTACTACATTACGAGAGTACTCTCTATAGGTTTTTTCAGTAACGCTGTGACAAGGAGCGGTGAGGTAAACTCATAAATAAATTTTTTCCAAGGCTTTAGTTTTCCGTCCAGATCTTGCTGCAGAATCGAAAGTCTAGTTATAGGAAAGTCCCTTAACCATTCATCTTTATTTTCCATGATCATGAATTCGATTTCCGAGCAGCTTTCGTACTCATCGACCTGTGTTGGTTCAAGTCCAACGCTGGTTTGGAATTGTGGTATACTTGTGTCTGCTCGATAACAAAGGTTATTGTTGGACAAAGAAATTATTGTGCGGCCATAGATTAAGAGACTCATCGTCCCTCTCACAGTCGTTATGCAAAGTAATCTTTCCCCATATTGGGAGAGGTTTGGGCTGTGCATAAACAGCTGGCGGGGAGTGTACCTGC
>NC_142528.1:26321500-26379000 GCF_964205215.1 Stylophora pistillata
TCTGAGGTTCAAATTTGCTTTTCTTAGTTTGATCACCATCTTGTGTAAGCCAGCAAGATTCGGCATCCGCGATAAATTGCAAATTTACATGATATAAATGATCAAAACCGCCATAATCGTCTTGCGTCCTGCGAAACCAATCAGAACCTGAGACATAAGCATTGAAACCTTTCCTTTAATAGCAGCGACGCGTATTAGGTGTTGAGACATGGTCGGCGCGCATGCTGTGCTTTTCCTCGAGATGGATGTGCTACATCATGTAATTTATGGTAATCCTAATTAGCATTAATTAATATTTTGCCTGCACGTATCGGAGGACTGGGGGTGGCTGTGAGGTATGCAGAGAGTTATGGGATCGTGGTTTGTAAGTAGGCGTCGTTAGTAGGGCTAGGCATTCTACGGTCAGCCTTCACCGTGTGTAGCTTTTCGTTTTCGTCTTTTATATAAATTTAGAGCAGTACTTACATAGTACCTTAAGTAACTATGTAAAAATATGCATGTCATCCATAGCATACCCTAAAACCCTAAGGGTGGCACCGCTGCCTTGGTTGGGGGTACACGTTCCCCGTTTTTTCCACCTGTTGGTTTTTAGGGGTTTTCGTGTCCGGCTTTGGTGCATTTAGTTTACTTCAACTGTAATCGACTTAATTCTGTTAGCATATTGATTTGACGTTAAATAAACGGTGGCTTGGCTGGCCAACCCGCCCAGATATGAACTCTTTTGTGTCCGGTTGAGTAGTGAAGGCAAAATAACAAAGAGGTCGTGGCGAGGGATCTATGCTGCCTTTTGATCTGGAAAAATTGCAACGCCTGGTTGGAAAGTAAATAGAAGAGAAAGGAAATCATCACAAAAGCAAATTTACCAATCGCCGGGTTCAAGTCCGCGAAATATGTAGTGAAGCATCTTAAAGATTGCGGACTATTCAACAAAGTAGCGGTGGAAATTAACGAAAGTGATGGAGTTTAAGAGGCTACATCCTCTACCTTTCTGTCCTCCGAAGAAGAACAGGACCAGGATTTCCAGCCTCCTGATGCGAAGGTTCAGAAGGTAGCCAAACTAAGTAAAGCCGGTGACACGTGCACTTAGCAATTTTTCATCCATCGATCGCAGCGAATTTCATCGCCAATTTGTACTTGGTTAAGGATTTTAACAAGACAATGTTTGTTCTATTTTGGAAATATATACATTTTGCGACATAAATAGATGTTTTTCTTTGTTTGAATTCTCAGTCATTTCTATGATATACTTTTATTAGTTCAATCTCTGTTTAAAACAAATGTGTGAGATAGTTTCTTGTTATAGAGGGTGGCTCATAAAAAGGGGGGCTCATTATAGAGGGTGGCTCATAAAAAGGAGGGCTCATTATATAGGGTGGCTCATAAAAAGGGGGGCTCATTATAGAGGGAGGTTCATTTTAGAGGGAGCTTATCAGAGCGAGGGGCTTATCAGAGAGGGGGGGCTTATAAGGGAGGGAGGCTTATCAGAGAGGGGGGTTATTAGAAATAGAGAGGTTATTTGAAAGTGGACTTACAAGAAAAGGTGGCCTATTGGAGAGGAGGGCTTGTCAGAGAGGGAGGCTTATTAGGAAGGGGGGCTTGTTAAAGAAGGGAGCTTGTTAGAGAGGGGGGACTTATCAGAAATGATTGCTTATTGCGAAGGGACTCATTAAAGGTGGGCTGCTTACTAGAGAGGGGGGCTAATCATAGAGGAGAGTTCGTTAGAGAGAGTGGCTTATAAGAAAGTTGGGCTTATTAGAAGGGGGGCTTATTACAGAGGGGGGGAATTACTTGAGAGGGAAGCTTGTTAAAAAGGCGGGTTTATTAGAGAGGGGGGCTTATTAGAGATGAAGTCTCCTTAGGGAGAGGGCTAACAGAGATGAATGGGAGGGCATTCAAGGATTTTAGATTCCCAATTCGTACATTTAAAAGTCAGAGGTCAACACCCTCCGTCATGAACCAAGCTGGTCTCGACAAACAATTCATTTCCAGAAAAAGGTTTCTTTTAAGATTCGTACATTGTAAGTATTAACGACGTTTATGTGTGTAAATCTGATCTTTTGAATAGAATTGCATCATCGAATAAAATCTCACATTGAGATTGGTTAACGAAGCGAGGTATTTAACGTGGAATTACGAGTTGAAAACGAGGCTAAGGGATATTATATTGTTTCGCATCTACGTATACATATCAACTATAAGTAAAGCTGTTTTCTTTTTATTCTTGTTTTAGTAAATTATGCGATTCAAGGAAATCCATCACTTGACTCGTAGATTCCGCGTTAAATTGCACTTGAAAACCGATATCGGTTTTCGCGTGCAATTTAATGTGAAAATTGCCTCATCAAATAATGAATTTTCCTATAATATTCTTTAAAACACTGATTCCTTAATCGTGAACAATTAATTTGACCTACGGGATTCTGGCTGAATCATGAGAAAGGAATCTAAATAGCTAATGCTGTTTTGTAAATGATGATCAAAAAACAATAACACCTAGCTTTGAATAACAATAGCCTCGAAGTTTGGAAACAATAAGAGAAGTAAAAAAAAACTTTCATTATTTTATCTCATATCTTGTTTATGGATGATAAATGGGTGTAAATTTATAGAAAAAAGGAAATGCTAACATTCCTATCTTTCGGAACTCCTGTAAAAACCCGTTACTTAACCATCTTTGGATTCGTTTTTGCGTGAATTATAAACACCGAGTCTCGTTTTACATACAAAAGAAGTTCGCTCAGGCAAATAATACAAAACCAAGGCCTTGATGATTTTCACCACTGTGCGAAGAATAGATTAATATTAGTTTTATTCTGCATCAATTAAAACTAGTTTGGTGATCATATCCTCAATAATTTAATTTATTGTCAAAAAAATAGGGTGCTCTCTGGAAAAATCGTCCTACGCGCACTACTTTTAAAGAAACCATAAAAAACTATATGTCACTGTAAGGCTTATAAAGTATATATCATCAATTTTTCCAGCTTCAAAATTGAAAAAACATCGAAAAAGCCTCAACACTTTATTAACCCATTATCTACTGAATGATACTGTCCGGTTTATTTGAGGTTCCACGATAACGCGGAGGCTAGTCATTTATTTAGTAAAGCAAACACTGTCCATTTTGTGTTTTTATAAAGGCTTGTATGCGTGCCTTTTAAAACAAAAACTGAGAGAACTTTAGCTATTTTCATAATCTATCTGTTATAAGCTTTACATTGATGTCTAGCTTTCCGTGGTTTCTTCAAAAGTAGCGCGTAAGACGAATTTTAATTTCCGGAAGGTACCTTATTTTGTTGACAGTGACCAAGGTGAACATTTATGCGATTTGACAAAATCAAACAGTTCGTTTGTTCGCCTTTTTTTCCAAAGACATCAAAAGCGTGTGATGTAAATATTGGAAAAACTAGGCTCCAGTTAGATCATTTTTCATTTTCCTTAAATCAGGATCTTCAAAACTGTGTCGCATCTTCCAGCATTGTGAAACTACGTGCTTGTTTGAAACTAAGCAATCCAAGATCGTTGGTGATATGGTTCTCGATAGACTTAGAAATGAGCTTTGAAGCCTTGCTGCCTACATTTATAAGGAAAGCTGGCGAATCCATCGGCCTGATCTGTAATCCAGCTGCGTCCAACCAAACTGGACACACTACTTTTCAAAACTTGAGTTAATTGACAGTTTGACTGCATACCGAGTCACAGGAAGAAATTTTCTGCAAGCTTTTACTAACATGCTAAAGTTTCCTCAAGAACTAAGTCTGGTCAATTCGGTAAGAAAAGGATGATATCAACAACGACAGTCGAACTCTATTCAGAGCTCAGAGTAGGGTTTCTCATGGTGCCGCCGAGACTGAAACGATTCATTTTGCAATAGTGTTTTTTTATGACAGCCATTAAACGATCAATTATCTTACTCCGTACCCTGATGTTACCACTAAAGTACAAGATCGTCATCACGAGAAAAATACAGGCAAGTGTTTGAAAAGTGTTTGAATCGATGAGTTGTCTTTACTGATCATATTCCACTTTCTCATCTCTTTTTGTTTTTCTTATTGCGTTCATCTTGGAAAGGCTTCGTTTCCGATGACAAAAATCAGTGATCCATGGTTTCTATGCTACAAAGAATATCGACCGTGTCTAGAGGTGAAAGTCTGATAACACTATATCGGCTTTGCCGAAGAGATTGCTGAAATATTTTTCAGAAGTACAGCTATTCTTTCTCTCTTTGGAATGTTTATGTCGTTGGCCATGGGGTATTTTGGGATACTTTCTTCCAAGCAAGCACTACTCGCGACAGCCACGACAGCCCACTAACCACTTTACACGATGACCGGGAGGGACAAGGAATGAACATGAACACGAGCACTAAAAGCACTCTGGGTATGAAGAGGGTGGTGCACCTCCGTCTTATGGAAGAAGAGCACGAAAAAAAGCCAAGTGAACTTACATATTCAGCATCCATTCCACATCGTAAAATCTTAAAAAGTAACAAACTTTATTTTGCAAGAAATCTGCAATCAGAAGAATGGAAGAGGGACATGATCGATATGGTATTGTAAAATTTGGTTCTGTGCAGTAAAATCAAATTCGATTTCACAGGATTAGCTGAAAACGGCTCTTATCGGTAAAGGAAGACGAAGTTTGATGTAAGCACGAGCTATAAAGGACGAAATGACTTTCTATTAGATTCAGATCAAAAGGGTAATACGCATTAACGAACTAGCTTTACGGACGGGCAAAAGTTATCTTATTTTGCTTTCAGAGACAAAGTAGAGAGGCTGTCCGTCTTAAATATAGTAAGTTAATATCCTTTGGTTGCTGTGGTATACATTCTTTTCGGTTCTACCTTTGTCTTTTCCAAAAGCATATATGATAACATCTTACTGTTGTTGTATATTGTAATGTGAATGAGCAATTTTTAGGTTGACTGTGATTAAAACGTTCCTAATGATGGCTTGTGTCGTGTTGGGTCCATAAGCGAAACACGAGATATATTTCGCAGTAATTCAACACATACGCCGAAATAAATTTACTTTCTACTTAACATGCGTTAACCAAACGTTCCTGATTTTGCATGACAACGGTTTTTCCTTGTATTATGAATTATACAAAAGGGATTAATAGTCCAAAGGGAAATTATTTGATAGGTAGTGGATTTCCATGTTTCATTCTTAGCATGGCTGACCGAGACAAATGGAATCCCACAAGACCTATCTGATACACAGGTAGGTGATGGCCAACCAAGTTAAAATCAGAAGAGAACTCTTTTGTGTTACGTATCACAAATCATTAGTTAGATTAAGCACAGCGAAAACGGCGAACGCTCAACGTAGGCTAGCCGTTTGTCGTTTGCCGTTCCGTTCGTGATGTTCGTCTGTTTAAGCTTCCCGACGACACGGCAGCACTAGGAAGGTATTAACTAGGTATTAACTAAATGTTCGTTCAAAAAGAAACTTTTTCAACTTATTGTTAAAAATATTAGCTGAAATACAGTTCAGTACAGGCAAGGCCCATATTTCTTAATTGTCCAAAGGCAAATGTTCTCGGTCGCCATTCACTGCGACTAGAAATAATAGATACAAAGAAGTAATTTATATTCCGCTTGAATTTGAACTCCATTAGCTTTACAAGCATTTCATATAGAAGTAAGATGATAAACGAAGCTTAGCTATAAAAAAAGCGATCAAAATGTAGAAATAGTCGGTATAAATGGGCTGCAAATACTCACGTTTTCGCGTTTCCTACAACCTGGAAAAATGCCCTCCTCGAGTAGAATCGGCGGCTGGCAAACGGCAAACGCGTGAAATGTCAGGTCACCTGACCTTCTCTGCCGTTCGCGGGATAAAAAATACGTGGTGCTTAATCTCCCTATTATGACACAACTGTCTACGTGGCATTCAGTCTCAAGCTGTTCAATCCACTTTCCCAGTTTGGGTTTTTTTCAAGCTTTACGCTCCTCCAACGATGGCAAAAGCTATTTTAAAAACATACTTCACGTGGTTAATAAATAGAATTACGCCGCCTGAGTGAATTTCCGTTATAGATACGTTTATCATCTAACAATTAATGAAGAGTACGAGCCAGGTATGAAAAAAGCTATTTTGAAGAAATATCCAATCAAAAAAGATTAATCAGGGAATGATGCATTTCAAAATCAATCTTTATGCAAAGGTCCATTAGAATTTCGCATGCCCTTAGAAATGTTTCTGTTTTCACGCAAAAAGAACAGGATCGTGCAGCAGAGATGCAGGTGTCAAATGCAGGAGCTACAAGCCATAGATTTAGGTACGTTCGTTGACCACACATTTCTACATTATACCATGCTGGTGAAGAAGTAGTATAAGTAACGTCCAAGGAAAACAACATCGTATATTAACTGATGTAACAACAAAAACAATACAAAAATTTCTTAAATAATTCCCTTTCATCTCTATCATTTCAGAGACAAACAATGTGTTGCAAGTTATGGAAGAAAATAAGAAAATTCGAGATTATGTTCTTCAAATGACAGGAGATAAGTAAATGAAAAAAAGGGGGGAAAGAAACTTAAAACGAAACTGTGCAGACCTTGATAATGACGGGTATGATTATTATTGTTTTCATCCTTTAAAAATATCCTTGTTCTCGCTATTGAGGAAACATTTTTTGAACTGTTTGTTTAGACTAGAAATGCTAATTTATAACTTATTTATGAAGAGGTTTCTAAGCACTGACTTATCAACAAAAACAGCTTAAGTATGGTTATATTAATGAAAATAAGACTTATTGGCACAAAAATTACTTTAACTAATCCTCTTTGTGTGTTTTTTCTAATGTGATGAGACACTACCATAAACTTGCCAGCTATAGTCATGGAAAGTTGGAAAATTTGAGATAATGTACTTGAAATGATAAGAGATATCTAGATTCTAGAAAGAAAAGTTAGCTCAATGGATAGAGCGCTGGACTGTTGTGCGGGAGGTCGAGCGGTTCAAGCCCAGGCCGGACCAACACTCAAGGTCTTAAAACAAGTGAGATGAATATGCTACCTTTCTATAACATCAAGAAATGGTTAGATATTCTAGTCTTCTCGGATAGAGACTAATAAATGGAGGTCCCGTCTCCTGCAAGGTTGGGGTAGGAGACGAAAATTTCTCACGCACGAGATTACTGTGTGATGGATGTCCTCCCCTGGGGTGGGATGGGTGGGTTGGGTTTAGGTGGGTGAACCTAGTAGGGGACCACGTGTCCTATTGCATGTTCTCTCACCTGTACAATGTACAAATCTTTAAATACGAAAATAACAAATTCGATGAATTACACAACCCAGTTAAAATCTCTGTTTAAGAGGGTATCCAATTATTTTGAAGACGTTAATTTTTCAGCAAAGTTCCTCAAAGGGGGGTGTTGGGATGGGAAGAAGGAAACTTTGGACAATATCATCGAAAGATTAGCAAAGTAAAAGTGGATTCATCAAAAAGTTCCAGTATGTAATTGTGTTACTTGATAAATTGAATGACGATGATAAAAAGGCTATTGTCTCATACGGCTAAGTGTAGTTTTAACAACTCGTTCAATGGGTAATAAAATTCACAAATGGTAAACTCATATTGATATTCTCTTGGTCTTTCAAGGTTAAGCTTTCTTCAAATTCTGCATTTTATCTTCCACTTCATTTGAAGTTCTAAAAGAAGATTTAATAATCGCTTTTTCTCGGGCTGTGATATAAGTTGCCTCAGGTTCAGTCATAGTTACTAACGTCATCTTCCACCATCAGCATCCTTGGCTACACCATGCTTCCCTTAAAATACCAGAGTAAACTCCCTCATTTTCAAAGGCTATCTTCAGAAATGCCTTCATAACCTCTTAAAAAATGACTGGAAACCACTTCAGTTTTGATGAGATTGTTTTTTTTTTTTCCATTGAGGGTCTAGATAAAAGGATTATCAGAAGGTCGTCCAGATCATACTCTATGCAACATTTTGCTCATTAGTTTGTATCATGGATTAAAATTCTTTAGTTTGTAGTCGTCTTACTGACCAAGCATGAGGTCAAGATGGTTGGATATTAGTCGAGTAATTTTTTTGGCTTTTTAATGGACCTCGACTACGTTTCGGTCCATAGAAACGCAAATATCTAGCCATCTAATTTCCAGTTAATATTCAGCCATCTTGACCACACAGGCTTGGTCAATTAAGGATTTATTATAGCAAAAATACTTCACTTTAAAAAGAATCAAGAATGACTTGTCTGTTTCGAGAGTCTGAAAAGAAAGCCAACTGTGGTTATGGTACAATAAACCCACGAGGGTCTTCTATATCTTTTTTTTTGCTTTGACTGTCCCTCTGTCGCTTTTTGCGACCTCATCGTCGACATTGTCCAACAGTTACGAACTTTTGTAAGTCCGCTCCACGCTCCTTGTTTCTTGCACGGGATCATAGACCATCGTTCCTACTCAAACAGCCAATCAGAACACAGGATTCGCTTTATAGTAACGCCAGGTGCTGTTAGCTATGTAACAAGGCTCTGTTATATGGGGCACTGGGGATTTTCTCTTATGAAAGATGTCCAAATTAATGCGACACAGGGTATACACGTGCGAGCAATTTCACAGGTGGCCGATTGTTAGTCGGTTGAAAATACCTTCGGAGAGTATTATAAAAGCACCCGTCAACAACGTCTTGTTTTTCACCTGTCAAGTCGGACAATTTATGGAGGGATTGTTGTTCTTTTCTACTTGATCATCCGATTTCCATGACAGCCGACCTAACTTCCAACCGCAATAAGAAGTTTGACGTTAGAAGTTAGGAGTTTGTTCTAAGGTAGCCACGATCATAATTCGCCATGACGGAATTTTCGCACGATTTTATTGGCCACTTTTATGTCACGTGGTGCAAAATCACTGGACAGTGGTCACGCAATAACTCCCACTAGTGTAGAATCTTGCCTCCGCTTATTTCCGTCGAAAAGGAACACAGCCAGCGAGATAAAGCCAGCTCAAGAGTTTCATCTGTTCATGGTAGAGTCCAGCGATAATAATTTCAAAAAGCTAGTCACGGCATCCCGCACCGTAAATCTGAAAGAAATTACAAGTTTATTTTGCAAGCAATCTGCAATAAGAGGAATGGAAGAAGGACATCGATGTGGTATTGCGAAATTTGGTGTTCCAGAGTTGTAGCAAGCCAACCAGATGGGCAAATGAACTTTCAAAGGGTAAGTAAACAAGAAAATATCTCCTTTTGAGTTGAAAGCCACAGGCAAAAGCTTCACTTCGATGTAACTAGGGTAACTAGGGTTAAACAACAATCTGTAGGTGTCATTTTCTCTAAAGGGGTGCTTTCCTCTGGGGAGTGATATCTTTTAAAGAACTTTCTAAATTCAAATCGCTTTTCTTCCAAGATCTCCCCAAATGCACAATTACAGCCTGCTCCATCACACAGTCAGGGCTGCGAAAGGTGGATGGTGGAAAACATGGCGATAAGAAATCACATCGAGAGGTATGAAAACAGAAATTGATACTTTTGGATAATTGACTTACTTAATCCTCTGCGTGTTGTGAAACACATAATGCCTCGGCCAAAGAGCACCATTGGCTTCTGTCGGGAGCTTGTCGTTCCAGGCCGGACCCCATGTCCAGCTGTTTTCCTTCATCTCTTTCTCCACTGTCCTCCTCCATGTTTCTTTCGGCCTGACTCTCTTCCTACGACCATCAGGGGTCCACCTGAGGGCAACTCGTGGTAAAGCTGCTGAATAATTGACTGTCTCTCTTAATTACATTTCTAAAGAAGAGCTCGTAATGTGAATTAAAAAAGGGGGGCGGAGAGTGACAGAAAACTAGGTCGAATTTTAAGGTAGTGTGACCGTCAGTTACCTGAGAGTTCTCAGGGGTTCCCAAAACAATGTCATCGAATTCAGTTTGTATTTGACCAACATTTAATGAGTTCATGGTGTACATATGAAATAAGTTTCAGTTCGTCAACTACTCTTGTCTCAATGAATTTTATCAGGATGACTCCACGTGAGAATCCTGAAAATTATCTAATAAGAATGAACTTTGCAATCTTGACTCTTGCTTGCTATTTCTGATCAATGTCTTTAGTTCTCAAAGGACAAAAAAACAATAGTACGACCTTTTTGTTAGAAATATCATTTAGTCCCTCTCACCCACCAACTCCTTTCTCCTCATCCATGGTTTGCACCCCCTTGTCTGCAAACATCGTTTTCCTGGCACTCCTAGGAGCCAAAATGTTTGTACTTTGTCACCCACTACCCCCTTTTCAGCCACACTCATTTTGAGTTAAGATAAAGGAAGTTAATTTCCCCGATGTCGATGTGCTTTCTTTTCAGCGTTTCCATGTTGGCACAAACGAATGGAATTTGGCTGGGTCTTTCTGATTTACCAGTATGTAATGGAAATAGTTCTCTGCATCTAAATACTTTTTTTAAGTTGTAAAATAGCTGAAAGTGAGCACAATTTATAGGTGGTTTGCAACCAATCTATAGAGAAACAGGTAACAATGGTGAAAGGAACAAATGCTGGTGGACGAACAAAAGAAGCTAATGAGATATCCATTGTTTACGTCCATCAACATGGTGGCCATGACGTAACGTGCAAACCACCTGTATCGTCAGTGAATTTTTCTTGTTTAGATATTTGCCAAATACATACTCCCGAAAAGACGACGAGAGAAACTTACACCATCTAGATCATCGCAGTAACAGTTTTGCACACAAAGTGATTTCATTTACCATCTTGTGCGCAATGATTCCAGAAGCTAACCTCTAATAAAAATTTTTTTTATTTTGCAGGATGCTTCAACGTTTAGCCTGAGATCAGAGTAGGTAGTTCCTGCACTACTAACATAGTATATGTTGCTTTTGGTAAAAACAACAGCAACATTACTGGTTAGAACTTTAGTCAGTGCAAAAACTGCTTTTGTTGACCATGCATCTCAAAGTCTTTATTTCAGCAGTTGAACACCAAAACATCGCCGAAAACGCTTCAAAATGGCCTGAGACGCTGGCAATCAACAAAGAAAACAACAAGGCAAAAAGGTAAGTACATTTTATTTCAAAAAGACATTTTTTCTCTCTTTTAAGGCAAACCGATAACATCCCATACAAACCTTTATATATGAAACGTTGCGCAACACTGTAAGAGTCACGTCCGCTTTTCTAGTACTGAGCTTGGGCTGCCTGTGGGGTCAGTTGCTGAGTCAAAACGAAACCCAGCAATCGTATTGACTCAACTTATAATCCAATCACAATGCTTTGAGACGACCGCAGCAAGTACACCATGAACAAACGTTCAAGCCAAAGATTGAAGTACAATATACAATGCCATCGGTTAACTTTATCATCAGTCAAATAACGATATCTAAAAACTGAACCAGAACATAGTAGAATGATTTCCTCAGACGGGACGAATGACGATAATGAGACCTACGAATAATAATAATGACGATAATGATAACAATAATAATAATAATAATTATAATTTTATTTCAAAACTTAAAACATTACAAGAACTTCGCGTGGGTAATGGTTTTTTCTCTCGTACATTTCCAAATTAATTGACACGGAACACATCTGTTAAACTGAGATGATTCGGTTCTCTAGTATCAGACTCATATCAGACCCAAACTAACTTTGATAACAAAAACGACCCACATACAAAAATTTCAAAAACGTGCATCGAAATTATCCTTATACAAGTAAATTACATTAAAAAAAAATATATGAAAAGGGAAATGACACTCTTATTCTAAAAAACTATCAATTAAAACAAATTTTAAAAATGTCTAGCCTATATTTACCATAGCATTGTCAATTAAAAAATCTGTATCAAATGTCTCAAATGTTCTTCTCTTCCTTCTTGTACCTCTTAAGCATAAGAGGGCGCATCGTAAGAGCGCAAAAGAGATTTTGGCTCTAATCCAGGACAATGGTAGAGTATGTTTCACATTTCTTAATGGATATGAGTTCAGCTAAGCGTTTATGGTAAATTTTGTATTCCGTGCCCATACCTCCGGTGGCACTTAAGATCAGGGGCATAAAGGATCCTTGCTCTATTTCCAATACTCTACTGGCATACTTTCGTTTCTTCTCATTTTCGTGCTGTTTGAAGACTTGGTCAGATGTCTTTTCACGCTAGGAGTCAGCATGAGGGTGGAATACCCGGACATCAAAGTAGACTTTTCTGTCGCTCCCAAAAACCTCTGGCTAAAATATCAAGACGAGCATCTTGCGCCCATTATTCAAAATTTCTCCCGCAATCTGCTGCAGGGGAGGCCCGATTTCCACATCATCACATACGGTGCTAAGCAGTGCCACCTCCAGGTCTCTTATCTCATTATGGCGTTGTATCACAAATCCGCCATTTCTGCAGGTCATCGCGTGGTCCACGTCAAAGATGTCTCCACAAACGCACCGGTTTGGGATGTCAGAGAATTCCCAATTATATCTCAGGTAAGGGCATCTTTAAATTCTCCTTTATTGAGATCGTATCCCAAGGCTTTTAACGGGATAACAGTGAGCCAACTGGAGGCACCTCTTTCTGATGCTTGTTCTTTCACTTTGAGCGAGTTCGGTGTTAACATGTTCTTTACCCTCACTTCAGATTCTTTCAGGGCCTCACGTTTCTTAGCTATTGCCCGGGACTTTGCAGCATTGTTATCTGCTTCATCTGGAGTGTGGTGGTCTTGATGTATGATACGCTGAGTCAGTGTTCCAGTAACAGTAACCGAGACTTCATGCTCTTGAGATGCCAATTCTACAGGGTTTGCGATACCAAGTCCGCCCAAACGCACTGGGAGAGCAAGTAGGTTACGCTCTTCTTCATTAATAATAATGAAGAATAATAACAATAATAATGATACTAATAATGAAGAATAATAATGATAATAATAACAATAATAATGATAATAATAATGATGATGATGGTGATACAATTTGAGTCTCCTAGTCTTACATAACCTTTACGTAGGACCTGGGCAATCTATTTTAACTAGACATACATCAATAAGAATGGGATAATTAGTAGTACTAGAATTCATCTTGAATCAGTTGCAAGGACCGCGACAGTAGAAAACACTTTCTGCAAAACGTTTGAGGCTCCTCGCAAGGCAGACTTCCGAAGAATACCAACGTCGTAGTTGTTTAACAAGTGACCCACGACCAAGCATACAATTGTCCCAAAAAACCTTTTACAAATTAGATGACTACGTTATATTCCTCCGCGTGCTTTAAATCTCCATTCTAAGGTCAGCAGCTTTTAAAATTCTTTCCCCGGGGTACAGCGACATCACTGACGATGCATCAATCTACCTTGTCTTGCTTCGTCTGCTAAATTTTCCGGGCAGTCCATTGTAGATAAAAATCCCAAAATAGTTAGTTCCGCAACACCCTGTCCGATTCATAGAGGTACTGAGCCTGTGTCGATAAAGCAGCCTTTTGACACTAATTTCCATGGCTTGCCAAGCATACCCTTTCTTTATGCTGATTCTTGTAATCTTTTAGCGTAGGCCTTTTGGAAGAACTCACTCTGTCCCTTTTTTTCCATCCCTTCTCTATCGGGCCTTCTTTCAGTAAGTTGTTATTGATATGTGGTCCTCTTGACTGGATTACAATTTAGAGCTTTTTCTTGAGGCTGCACTAAAAAGGTGGTAAGGTTCCCTTTTTGAGCTACTCCTTTACAAGGCATTATCATAACTCTTCTGTGTTATGTACCTCATTGAACTGACGGTAGAGAGGTATCTTCTCCACCAAAGGCACATTGTTCAATTCAGTGTCGACAACCTGTTCTGGCTCAATCTTTACCAGTCCCTGTTGTAGCGTTACTGCAGGGACATTTCAGTGGGATCACATCTAAAAAAAAAACAAACAAAACCCTACCATCACCTTTGATATCAGTTAACTCAATAGCTCTAGCAATGATAATGACAAAGATTATCAAAATCACATTGAATGTGTCAAACCTTCGAGAACATCTCGTGCTGAGGCTAAAATTTTTAATCTCCCAGAATTTGTAACCATTAGGCTTTGCGCATTCAATGACGCGCTAGAGATTAGTAGGACGATGGTGACGTGTCGAGGACAAGACTGATAGACACAATCACGACGATCACCATCCTCGTCATCATACTCGCGTGACCATAATTAAAAATTTACCTTTTGTTACTAAAACAGTGGGTAAACTGAGTCATTTTGAGGGCCGTAGGTTAGAAAACTGCAAATTGCGCTTCCCTCTTTAAATACAGTTATTGTATTGTTTTGTATTGTATTGTATTTTCTTGGCTAAATCACCCCAAAGTTACACCTACTGGGTTTTAATGTTAGCATTTTAGATTTTATCCTCGACACAGCTTTAGTCCGCGGGGAAGCGTTTATGTTGTCAGTATTAATATAAGCAATCTAATTTTTTTTCTCAGAACAGAGCAGTTCGGCTCTGACAGCCTCGATTCAATGTGAACCCGAGGATGCAAAGGGGACTGGGACTGAATAGGCTCTTGGATTTCGCTTTCGGAATTGTTTACCACCAAGCAAATTGTTTACCCCTAGAGCTGTATTCAACAAAATTCAAATTGGGTCTAAACTTAATCATCCCTAAAAGTGGTGAAAATTTGTTTGGGCTTATTTCATTGTGGTGGACAGCATTCTTTCCATCCATTTTGAAAACTGGCGTGAATATTGTTAATTACACAGGCTTTTCGCGAAAGGAAATTAAGCAAGAGCGGTTGACTGTCAACTCGCTATGAAGAATTTGCCAGTGTCATCAGGTCTCATCAGCGGGGAAGCATATCTGAGTTGCAATTGGTCGTAGTTGACATCTGATTGGACGAATTGGTTGTGGGAGTTTTCTGCACGAGTCATGGAGCGAATTAACTCAAAACCGATGTAATCCAGGATTTCTCGGAACTAGAAAGGTAACCCAAACAAAAAACTAATTTAAATGTTAATGACATGTGACGAAAATCGCACCACAGGTTATATTGAATCATACTGTGTTCCGCCAATCAGAATTAGGGCTTTTATTCCAATAACCGTTTGAGATACTTGAACTAAGGCTGAGGTAAGCAGGTGGTTACTATTTCAGTTGCCTCAAAAGTTTTCAACAGGAAAATATCAGGATCCCCCGTGAAGCGACTTCAACAATCAACAAGAAAATTTCGACAGGACTGTTTCTTCTTTCTAAACCTTTCCACTTCAAATTTTGCTTCTTTAAGGTTATTAACAATTCAATCAACATGAGATATATCAACTCGGTTGAACAACTTAAAAATAATTTTCCGGCGCAAACATCGGCTTGGGACAAGACTTCTATTTACCAACGGAAAGCACATGATAGAAACATGAAGGATATGGAAAAAGCAAGCTCTTCTCGATCAAGCTGGAAAGCTTTTGGCCAACGAATTCTACATATCCGTCATCAGTCTACGTTATTGGAGCAAACGGTAACAGTTGCATTTTATCGACGGTGACCAATTCTTAGGCGAATGCAGGCTATTCTGATTAACTAAAAAGGCTTGTCTTTATCTTTAGAATGTCATAAGTATCAGAAGCATCGACTGGCGCTCAAACCACACAACTGGAAAAGATGTCTATACGAGTACTTATTGAAACATTTAACTCCAAAACAAAAGGAAGAGGATCAACTGTGCGCGACTTGGCCAAAACTTATCCATGGCTAACACGGCGGCAAAATCGAGGCTAAATTGAAGTTATCGAGGCTCCGATTTTCAAGAGCCTTCTAATTATTAACTTTCAATTTCACTACAATGGGTGGGTCGCGATGAAACTCGCCCAAGAAGGCCCGGTCACACGGTCTACAACGACTTGGCTTTTCTGTAGTACGGAGGTAGAGCAGAGAAGGAGATGCAAATATGGCGTCCAAAGCAAGGTAAGACCAGAAATTATATTAGGTAAATTGGGTGTCATTTTTTTGACTCAACACTATTATCCATTAGCCTAGCCCGTTTCTATACGGTTTTAGTCGAAAGTCGAGGGCTTTTTACTATGACTGCTGTTTTCTTTGGCACGTTCCAGTGATTCATTCCCCAATTCGATTCTCAAGATTCGGTTCATGTAGACCGAGTGTTGACATCAAACAAATAGAAAAACGTAGAATCAAGCATTTGTTATTTGAAATAATTCCGTAGCAGCTGACAGTGGAGTCGTAACAAGTAAACGGTCCTGAAATATAGTTTTTAATCATTTCCTGTTGGGTGCAAATCGATCGCTTGCAAGGTAACATGAATTATATGACTGTAAAAGGTAATTAAAAATGAATATAGAGCTGCAAAGAATAAGGTCGACTGACAACTAGACTAAACTCTCCAGAGCTCCCACATCCAATCGCAGTCTGTTTTATTTCAAACATTTTTGTCTACCTAATCTCCTGAAAGGGTCTTTCCCATTTAATCGATGGATATGTTGGAAAGCAACTCTTTCCTACACTTTTTGTTGCTTACTCTCGAGACATCAACTTATAAATATGTGATCCCTGTTCAAGCGAATAGTCTTCAGCCACAAATACTTCACAATCAAGTCTTCAAGGCCAGTTTTAACAAGTGGACTTGTAATAAGGGATAGTTCACGAGTATGCAGATTTTAATGAGCATACTTCATCCACAAATTTCAACGCTCGCAAAATCTAGATTTAATATCACCTGAAGGCAACATTTTATGAACTAAAATTAACGATTGTGAGGTCTTAATGTCTTCTGGTTAATTGTATAGTCCCCGAGTCGCAGAAACCCAGCCAGAGAGGCCAAGGAATAATCCAAACGATAGTGGGGTAAGTACAAAAGAACTGATTCCCTTTTGAATTACGAACCACTGTCGTAAGCTTCACTTCAATTGATACTATATGAAAGAACAACGTGCAGGTGTCATTTTCACGAAGGGGTACTTCACTCTAGGGGATGACATTTTTCCATTTTTCTTTGAAGGTTACCCCAAATGCACATTCTACTTCTACACCCAGTCACGGCTCTACAAGGTGAGGCACGTATCACATAGCAGTAATAGAAAAATCCCAATAAATGAACGGATTTCACCCTAAAGCTATCATATTTTGATCCTTTGCATAAATTCTTCCTCAAGCTATGAAAGCAAGAAACATCCATTCCCTCGAAATCTATTTTAATATGAGTCTTTTAACTAACATTTCGCGAAATAGAAAACTAGTGGAAATCGTGTAATGTTCGAGTGCAGTTGCAGGAATAATTTCACAGTTTTCCTGATGGTGACTGCATCATATATTTGCTTGGAGCCATAATCTGGGTATGTTAATGGATAATAAAAAGACTTATTCACTTAAGTCTGTAAGTGCCAACTTTTTTTTACAGAGTAACAAGTCTGCATGATGAGATGAGGACCATTAGAAATCACATTATGACACAGGTATTAAATGTCCTGATTTCCAAATAAATATACACAATCTGCTCATTCCATTCTAAAACTGGTACCATATGGTACTCATTCATGATCCTAACTTAAGTTAGAACTTAACAATAAAAACTGTGAATGACAGAGCTGGTACTTTTCCTAAAAAGCCCAGAAACATAATTCAGTGACCACCTAAATGACTCGCTTGGCGCAACTTTCATTTTCAACCTCAAATTTTCTGTTCAGTTTCATAATAACACTTTCTTTTACTTTACTTTACCAGAGAAACGAAGTGGTACATACCAGACACAATATACCAACAGAGGGGAATGAGTAAAATCTGAGTGGAATTGTTCACAAACTACATTAATTGCGGATTGAATTTCACAAAGCTTCGCAGTCAAGTTCAGTGCAACTTACTTAAATATGTTCTCGAAACGTTTCTCTTGAAAAACTGTATATTTTGTGTTGAGATAATAAAATGTTCAAGTTATACCATTTCACAATCTCAGTTTCGTTGACTCCAAGGGGGCGGATGGTGAAAGGGAGGGAGGGAGGGAGGGAGGAAGGGAGGGAGGGAGGGAGGAAGGGAGGGAGGGAGGGAGGGAGATGGAAACACCTCTGCCTCTGAGTGATGTAGAACAAGCTGTCGTCAGCAGCTAAAATACAAGAACGTGTGTTAAGCTATGATGTGGTTTAAATAAAATATTCACATATGATAAGAACTGTGTGATACAGTTTTACCAACAACAGCTGGCATCAGTAATATAGAAATAGCAAATTCCATCATCACTAAAAATTCAAAGCTTTGTTCACGTTCTACTATTTGATTTAAACATACCAACTGTGCTGATACAAATGCGTAAACACCTACATCACCACGCATCTTAGTCGCCTGTACCCAAGCTTTTCACGTGAAAGTCTGTATGGGGCGCGGGTATATGTGAACGATGGAAGCACAATTTTCTTTCCATAATTTCATGCGAGCTCGTACGAGTTACTTCGTGACCATCTCAAAATGGGATACCGTTTCCCTTTGAACCCCAATGCAAAAGTAAAGTACTAAATTATCCCACTATTTATTGTTTCAAGCAGCCATGAGTGAATGATAAACTTAGAAAATAACAAAGAAGATGAATTTTACAGGAAAATGTATGAACACTCGAGCTGAAAACTAAAGATACTGAACCCTTAGCAGTCCTAACATTTTAGTATCGTTAGAATATCAAATACCAATATTTAAGATAAGAATTAGAGGAAACTGAAGTTAAGTCTCTAACACTTGCCTTCTCCGGCAAAACTCAAAACTGAAGAAGTTTAAAAAACTTGCCTATAACTGCCTTACTCTTCTTTTCAAAATCACAATTTAGCTGCGCGAACCCCTGAAAACTCTCTGTTTTAACTGGCACCTTCAAACAAAGATTTCTGGTCTCGGTCGAAACTTGTACGAAGCAACATAAGTTGTATAGCATATCTAAGGTGTTTCTTAAGGCGTTCCATTCATATACTCCCTTTCCTATCACAAATAATATAACTAAGCGGAGACTCGGCAATATCTCAGCCAAATAAGCCTTAAATTTATCGCTAGAAAGACACCTTTTGAGAGCCTCTTTGAAAGAAATTTTTTCCGCCATGTTTTTCTTCAGCAGTATTTTGAGACAGCGGCAATACATACGCAAAAAAACAACGGTGTGTATTTCAACACTCAAATTCGTGAATTCGTTAAAAACCATTGCGTGACAGCCAGACGTAATAAAAAATAGAAATTTGGACATTAAAAATTCCATGCCAAGAAAAGAAAAGTCGTAAAAGCAGTAGACTGGATAGGCAAAATTTGATGAAGTATGAGGCTGCCTCTCCGTGTCTTCTAAAGGAAATGCTTGTTTACAATGCAAATTTTAATGTCACAAATGGAAGTCAAGCAAGCTTGGATGACAAACTGCTACCAATCATAGGAAGACATTTGTATTTTACAACCGTTTAAAGAAATCAAGCTTTATACATGGCGAATATTGGTTTCAACGACTTTGCATTTTTATATCAAAATTTTTGTTTCGCCATATGCAGCGTTTCTTTTCATCAATGCAGCAAGTTCGTCAGTGTGTTTCAACGACAAGTATTAGACCTCTATTATGGCTTCTACGACAAAGTTCAGGCAACATTACGATTTTCGCGTCAAAACACAGCGTCTATAACCTTTGCCTAGAGTGGAACACGTCTCTATATTAAAAGCTTGAGTCCCAAATATCCAGCATACCCCAGGGGAAGAAAAGGTAACTGTGTTAGTCCTAAAAAATACTATGGTATCTAAAAGATGGTAACGCCGCGGCGCATTCTGTTGATGGTGACATAATTTACACTGTGATTCATCTACTTGCGCGTTCCAATATATACCTTGAGAAACATATCTCTGAAGTTATTTTCTACGGGAGAGAAATTATACTCTAAAAAAAAAAGAAAGAAAGAAAATAGCACTTGCACAGAAGAAAAATATTGCCTTTTCAGTAACACAATCTCATCCGGCATTGTCAAACCTCAAAAACATGCAGATGGGAAATGACATCTTAAAACTAATCCTTACTATTGCATCGCAAAGGATTTAAAAGCGCTAGCGAATGGCAGGAGTCACACAGGCTTATCAACACCAACAGTCGACTGCCTTTTGCTTTGCGGCTTTCCGGCGTGTCAACTTAAGCAAGGTTGAGTTATTCATTGATCATGTGACTCCTTTCATTCCTCTAATTCAACTGTCCCTCATTCAGCGATCAAGATAGTAGATTTACCAATATTAACGATTAGTTAATTTGCCTTTACTTGGGAAAGTAGATTCACAACACCATCGAGTACATATGGGAAATGCCCTTACAGTAGTAACGCTATGTAACGCAATACAGTAAACAAAACAAACGTCGCGCAGTGCACTCTGGTTAAATGCAATGCATTCTGGTAAAAAGTGATGAATTCGAAAATTCGCACCCCCTTTACTCTTCTTAAATCCTGATTATATTGCTGCTCGCTCGCTACGTTCGCTGCGCAGCAAAAAGACTTATATCAAAGCTAAAAGAAAAAATTATTTCCACAGCGCCATCAGAGAATTCTCACAGATAGCTGAAAATGGAATCAAACAAACAACGGCGACGAACAGTAGCCCCGTGAAGATACGTTTGAAAACTACTGTCTTGCGCCAGACTGAGCTCGTCAGCCAATCGTTCTTTGGATAGTTAATGGATTTTGAAGTACGTCACGTGGTGGATTATGACTACTAAGCGCTGCATCTAGAAATTGACGCGCGTGCTGTGCAGTTGGAAGAGCAAGAGCTGATGCCGACGAACGGTGTTGGAAGATTCCTAGTAATAGGAAAGTGTCCTGTTGGAGAACTTGTTAAAGGTGAAAGCAATCCATCGCATTATAAAGTTTTGTGATTGATGTCCTTGTGTACACTTATCAGTCTGATATCCCTCTTTGCGCGAACTCTAAATGAGTCACTATTTTCCCTAAGAACTCTTCTTAGACAACATAACTTTTAAATAAGGCTTTATATTCAAAACAATGAGTCCAACGGGCGCTACGATTATAACTTCGACAGGTCAGTGTTCAACCATGCTCAATTTCAATGTTTCATAGACAGCTCAGCATGTTAGCGACTTCACAAAGCGTGGTAAAGCATGTGCAAAGAGTAATCAACTTTGTAGAATTATCAAGTCGACGGTGGTTAAGCGTGGTCCGTACTCTTATCGACATCAACATTCGGCATCACAGTGCTCAAAATGTTGTGGATTCATGAAGCGAAGCCGAGTGAGTCCGCAAGAAATTTTGACGAATATCGTCGATAAGAGCACAAACCACGCTAAACGACTGTCGATTTGTTTTTTACCACAATATCGACGTCAAAATGTCCGAGTCATTCATGTTTGAGAGCTTATAAAGGCATTGCGTGACACGTTGACAACAAAGGCTTGCCTTGCTTACTTAAAGCCGAATATAAAGACTTCTTTATGTGCAGAGTTGGTGCTAGAGGTAAAATCTTCATTTTAAAACACGGAACTGTTTTTTTTGTATTGGGCGAATCAAGCATGTACTTCTTGGGAAAGGGACACACAAAGTTCTATCATTCTCCTTCGCCAGGTAAACTATGTACTCATAAATAATTGCATCGTCTTCGTTTCAGACTCATGGAGGCGAAAGATGGAAAGGTTAGCATTATTTAAACTATTTTTTCGTTTTCTTCATCCAAATAGTTTACCTTCCATAGACTAATGAAACTGACTATTTAGCCCACTTTTCTATCTCTATAGATAAATGCGTCAGAAGAAGGAGAAGCGAAGAGGTGAGGATGATGTTAAGCACCGATCTAGGTAATCTTCATTACCCAGCAAACTACTCGCTCGGAATTTGTTTCAGGGAGATGTTCTAGTTTAGCGATTTAGTGATCAGCTTTCCCCTGATAGTTTAAGGATATTTCTCTTAACATGGAAAACAGTTCAGGCAGCAACATATTGAATTACATGTTCTCACTTATTTGCAGTGGAACGATAGACAATCAACCTGTCGACGATCAAAGTAATTTGAGGACAAGTCAAAATGGCTCAGACACGTTCTCAGATGTAAACGTTAGTAATAAAAGAAATAAATTGATTATAAAGAGCACCATCTATCCATTACCCTCGTATTAAGTCTCACAAGGGTGATAACTGGAATCGAAGAAAAGCTGAGAAACTTGAATTACCAGATCATTCGTCGTAACAATCCAACTGTTAAGCAACAATTTTGATGGTGTTGCGAGATAGAACAAATATTCAAGACGCACAGACTAAGTTGAGAGAGGGCTAAGAAGAGCCCTTGTTTGTTCTCTTAATTAAAAGAGGTGGAGGGATGGGATAGAAATGTACTTTTTTGGGAAAGAAGTAAGCTTTTTGGAGGAGAGATTCTCAAAAAAAATATGTAGGACCTACACAACCCGCTACTTACAACACTAACCATAAGTAAATATTGATGATCCAGTTTGAACAATTATCATTGGAAAGGGGAAAAGATAGGTTACAGCAATATACAGAGGTGATCTTCCCGAGACTTTTGCCACTGTTTTCTAATTAGAGTATTCTCTCCCTGATAGAATGCTTCTACCAGTGAAAGAGGAAGGCCAGTCAGAGAGGACACAGGTCGTCACAGCGGACGTCACAGTCCAATAGGGTAAGAGATATCAATTGTTGGGACAAAACCTTCATCTAATTCTAAATTTGAACTAAACTCCACCCTGAAATCAACTTGTTCATTGGCATTCATAGCAAAATAAAATGCAATTCAGGAAAGAGAACATTCTAACGATTCGGCATATTTAATCCTTCCAGCAAACAATGCGTGACAAGAGGCCTTAAGGACCAGTAGCTTCTCTGTAATCAACTTCTCAGAAATCATCAGAATCAAATTCATCAAGACAGCTGAAGATCCACCCATTAATACATTAACAGCTTATTTTGCTTATTTTCTTCTTTTCAGGGGCATTAGTTGCAATCCTCAAGTAAGTCAGGTAAGATGCAGAATGAATACATAGAATAAAATCCGAAAGATAACATTCATACGGGACAAAGCTATCTCGAAAGTATTTAAGATTAACATTGACAAGTGAAGTAACTTAAGTGACTGTTGAGGAATGGAAAAATCACAAACTATGGATTAGACTACTAAATTTGATCATCTAGTTTTAAAATGCTCAGCCTTGGTAAAATTTCACTCTTTCAAACTTAAAGAAGTTATGTGGTTCAGCTTAAATGAGGCACTTTTAATATACAGCTTTTCTAATTATTTAACATGTTTCCCTCAACAGAATGACATTGACCCTGTATCAATTTTTATTTTTGCAATTTTTTTTCTTTTTTAAATTAAAAGGTTATCTTTTTTGCGATCACTGTTTATGTAATTAGTCATGATATTTAAGAAAAAACCTTTTTCCTTAGTTACTCAGTCAATCAACTTAGAACAGTTCATTTCCTTTCCAACTGTGCTACACTCTGTAGTAAAAAAGCATGTTTCTATTGCATCAAAAAAAGAAAGCCGTCTAATACTTACAAATATCAGTAGACTTTAACAAACTTAATGAAAGAAATGGAAAACGAAAATGAATGACAAAAATCATGAAGTCTTTTGATGTAATACTTCCAGAGAATGAGGTGGAGAAAATTAATGTAACACAAAGAAAATAATTACTATTAATCAAAGGAAAAAACCTCCCTTAGTTTTCACCCATTCCTTCGTCTGTAAACCTATGACATATATGGAAGCAATAAAGATTGCAGACCCACTCGCCTTCCCCACCCCTCCCTCTTCCATTTCCAATATACAGGAAGGTAACTCTTGAAAAGTACAAGTGCAGACAATTTGGTTCCAGTCCCATACTTCACAGTAACAAAGACTACTAAGATTGACAAAACTTGCATTAATGGATGGCCACTTCATAAACCAAGTAGCCCCTTCCCCTGAGATAGTCTCTCCTTCTCCCACCCTTTTCCTTTTGTTTTTAATCTACACTTGACTTAGTTATTACCTACTTCTGAGAGGCATTTATTCAAAAACGTTTAACAAACTAATCGTGAGCCGAAAGATACTCTGAAAAAAGCCAAACTTATTACTTTGGCTGGGAGATGCAAGGTTGAATCTCTGCGCTCGCTAAATGGGAACGAAAATAAGGACATTATGTAGACCCAATATGACATATTATACCACGTAAAAACTGCTCTGGTTCAGAAATGGACTTTTGTCTGGTTGAGAATAGCGGTGAAAGTTAGGCTATGAAGGTGACACAACCCGGTAACTCAGCGACAAATAGCGACGTTTTCGAGAACTCAACACAACAGAAAACGCGGAGACTTCAAATATGAAAGCCGGGCATGATGAGGTTTAAATCAGTTTATTTTGTACCAACAATGCTTGACTTGACACGTAAAATGATTACAACTTCCTTTCATTAAAAAAAATATTGGGAAATCAACTCCACGTGATAATCGAACGAACGTTTTAACTATACAGTGTTACCTTCTTGGGGTGTCACAAGTATTGGCTGTCACCGGTCACTGAATTGCTCGAAACAATTCGGTTAAACTAATGCAAGACACCTAACGAAGCAAACACCAAACGACACGTAGTTGAATGAACTGCAACAATTTAAATAAAATCACAAGGATAGAAAGTCAGTCGTGTCCTCGCCTACCTCTACTTCAAAATGGCTGATATGTCACCATCGTGGTCATATAACTCAAGTTTGATATCGCGCCATAATTTTAGCGGAATTCGCTATTCTAAAATGGGCTGAGACCAGTCACGCATATTTGTACGTCACGTCGCACTGGCAAATCTATACCCTCGTGAAGCTACCCAGGTACTCATTTCAAAGGACCTTGGGCGTAAATGAGGTTATCATGGAAAACAGAAGGTAAGAACAAAATATTTTGAGGTAAAGTGGTAGTATTTTACGAGGTTCTACGTCTCTAGCTCCTAGAAAGTATTATTGTGGGTTGTTCATTCAGTTTAAGTTGATGATGGACGCTCCAACAACAAAATTCGTACCATGAGCGTTTACAATTTTGCTATTTATTGCTAGTTTTCTCCTATTTGATGGTCAAAATTTGGGTTTCCTAACAGCGTATCTCGTGCCTGAGACATCTACGATATAATTGCGCATAGATTCAAATAGAGACGGTGAATATGAGTGTCTTAATTGCATCTACAACAATTTCAAGACAGCAAAAGGTCGCCTTCACTAAAGCTTAAACAAGCACTTCGAGCTCTTAAGATATTTTCTACACAGTCAGCGATTTAATCCCGATGTAAACGCAAAATAACAACACTATTCTATAAAAGTAAGCTTGTCAGAGACGTTGAATAAGGTTCATAATTCATGGCAATAAATTGTACAGCACAATCATTTATGAAATCAACAGGTAGTTGAACTCAGGTAAGAGAAGTTCGAGTCAATGCTCAAAACTTGCATGTCTGACTTAACTTGTTCTTTGAAAGCAGAAATTTATTAATTGACTGTGAAAAGGAAAGGTGAACAACCTAAGGCGATTTTTTTCGGTGGGGCGCACATCCAGTTGAAGGAGTTCAACCCTTAACTGGCCACGAGCACAGCCACACATCCAATAAAAAAACACATGACAGAGAGGCTGGTTAAACCGAACGTTTCATTGTCACAATACTATGACAATTAGTCAAAATTAATAACTGCGAGCGAACGGTACTTTAACATACAAGAGTGTCGGCTAATTAAGTTGAATAACTAGGACAAGGGAACATTTGATGAAAAATTTCTCTTCGTAAAGTTTCAAAAAATGCGGTATTTCACACATTAGTTTTAGTGCGTTCAAATTCTATTATTTCTCACCTCTAATTTAGAGACAACTAAGATGGCTCTAAATGATAAGTATTTGATTCATTATTTGATGACGCGATTATCATTTAAACGACTATGCCAACGTTCACACATGTTTAAATCTTCAGCTGAACCAGGATGTACTACAAACTATTTTCTTAGAAGTAAAACGTTCTGTAGGAGGATAGTATTTCTTCCTACCCATAGAAGCAAATATTTCTTGAAATAAAAACTTCAACACAGTACCACGCTGCAAGTAAGAATTGCTGGGTTGCCTCAGTTTGGTCGAGCTTTAAAAGCAAAAAGACATCGTACACACCTTGTACAATATGTGCTATATCATGTAAACGAAACACTCCTAAAGCCACGGGAAGAAACAAAGTCACACAAAACAGACAAGAAAAGACCACGTCAGAATCAAACAAAAATCTCCTTGGATAAATCTTAATGCATCTTTCGCATTCTATAAAGTAAGGTTTATATCTAACTGACACGAAACAGGACCTAAAGATTTCAAATCTTAAAAGAAATCATTTCCCTCGGTCAGCAGGTAATAGAAAAGCACCTCACAACCGTTGTTCTTTCTCACTAACTTTCCACGCGACAGCTACAGTGAATACAACATAATTTCTCTATCGCAAATTACGATGAGTTAAAGATGTCGCACTACTGAGATGGTATTTTGAGCACCACGCAGTCCACGAAAAAGATAATTCAGTGAGGTAAACAGTTACTATTCTTATCTTCTAGCTTAAACATAAGGCAAGTACATGAAGAGCTTGTAGTTATCAGGCGAAATATTCAAGAGACATGGCAGGTGATATGGCCTTGATTTTATAGCTTCTAACTGAATTGGGATTTCATTTCCATTCTTAAAACAAAAAAAGTGAACCATATTACGTCCTTCTTGAATTTAAGATGGAGCTTCACCTAAATTTCAAATGTTTTCCCTCCTAGAATTACTCGAGACAAACAAGAGAGCCCAGAGGGTAAGTAACACTTTGGATCCCAAGAAAATCTTGTGTATTTCTGAATTCCATGTAGTGTTTTCCTTGTATCCGTTATTTTATACCCCTTTTAAGTGAGACACCGTTGTATAACACCGAATAACACCGTGAAACACCGATATAGCCACAGTTATATAAACTGAACATTCTCTTATTTACTACTAGTTCCACAACAGTACAATTGTATTACGTATGTGAGAATGTCATGAAGCATCCTAGTATGACTTACTTCGAATAAAATGAACTGCCGTGTATCATTCTTAAGTAGCGTGGTTTTTTTTGTACCTATGAAAGATTTGTCTTGCAATGGTGAGTTTTAATGAAAGCGCACACGAAATAAGAACCTGGCGATCGCACATTCCATCATGAACCTCATCAATTGGTCACTTATGATGTGTCTCTTCTTTCAATTTCCTGTTCGACTTTCCTATAATCTTCTACAAGTTTGCTTCGGCTTTTAAAGAGCAAATCGGGATCAAAAAAGGAAGATAAATGATTAACAGATCTGCATTCTTTTATAGGGACACTGACCTTTATCCTGGAGACGTTCAGGTAAAATGCCAAGTACACAAACACACACAAACATTCACACACACACGCACGCACGCACACAACTATTTAAGAGTTTTTCAAAACACTGAATGAATGTGATTACCTAAACCTCATTATATACTTTCATCTATTTTGGTTTCTTTACCTCGTAGGGATCTGAGACCACAGTGACTGTAAACATAAATACGAGTCAGGCAAAGAATGAACCATCAGAGAACTGATCACGGTTGAAAAAAAATTCGTTTTCAGTCCAATTTGTAATAAAAATATCTGAACTAAACCTTAGACCAAACTTCATCATTGTTTCGCGCAAGGAAAGGATGCCCGACAATGTTTACAAGATACCCCAAATATCGCTCAGGGAGTATTCAGTGAAACTGTCTATTTAATCTTTCCTATTTTTCTCCTACTATCCATGATCCAAAATAAATGATACATAACAAACAACCTCACGCAATATAATTGTTAAAATAACACAAGGGTTCACAATCGCCCAACGGTTTCGCATAAAGCAGATAAATACGTATGTGGGGGGCTGAGATTGGCAAAAAGACGATAAACATAAAGCATTATTACTGCAAGCTATCAGTCTTCAGAATGAATACCACTAGGGTCACCACTTCTTTCTTTTCTTCCACCATAATTTTTTGAGGTCCTAACTATCATTTTCCTTTTTCTCTCTCTCTTCGGTGTCAACTCTTTGGACGTAACACTTCCGAGGTAAATGTAGAACTCAACTTGCGCAGACAATAACTACTTCCGGAGGGAAAAACTCCAACTGCACTACTTTCATTTTCGTTCTCCCATAAACTCAATTAACCGAACTAATATTTTTGTTCTACACAATGATCGGAAGCAAGGCAAAACGACATAAAAATTGACATTTAGCTAAGAGTAAACAAACGTCTCTCGATAGTGAGAAAAATACACAAGTTTTAATTCAAATTTATTTACAAAACATATTTGATACAAGATATTTTAAAACATGGAATTCAGTTTTAAAATGATATGACCGTACTGTGTAAAAGTGCATTTTACGTTTGGAACATAAAACTCTTTTAAGGACCGAAGCAACACCTAGACACAATCATCGTAGGTACACGACTTACAAATAGGAGCAACTGATAGAGAAAGAAATTTGAGTACAAGCGAATCACGGAGTAAAAACATACCGCTGTACCTGGGAGATGGAAGCAACTCCGCCATGGGTAAGGCTATTTGTTGTTGTTAAATGACCGTGGTTACTATATACTGAATCATTCGAGATTACAAAGTCTGGCTTAATGAAAGGTCCAAGCCTTTCCTACCTTTCTTATATATGGATGAGGACCGACGCTGACATTCGAACCGAAAATGTCACATTTCAAACACGTGGTCGAAATCGAAATAGTGAACGTAGGCGCCGATTGATTCAATTATATCTTTAGACGGAGTCATCTTCGGCTGTGAGTTTTTCATTCCAGCAAGTCCGAAAAATCCAATCCAACGTAGTTAGACCATCAAAGAGTCTCTGATGTCTTGAAAGTATTTATAAAGTGCTTTACAACCTTGATTCGAGGGAGAGAAGCCAGCTGGATCGGTTCAAGAGATTGAAAGAAGGAAAATTGGGCCCTAATAACATCGTGTGAAACATCACAAGAACGTATGGAATAATAACAAAAGCATTAATGACTGATAACTTCATTGAAATTTCTGATTGGCTGCAACAGAAGCAGCCGTTCAAGTTTGACTGGAAAATATGTGACGTGTCATTCACAGACGCAACATGGCAACTCTAACAAGTTCAAACAAAAAGTGTTCAAATCTAGAATATGGCAGGTGCCATCTTCCAATCAACAAGGCGCTGAAACCCTTCTCAAAGAAGTCGGGGACGAGATAACTTGAGACAGTACATTCCTGGATTTAAGGTAAAAAGGTATTTTGCATTGCCATGCTGCTTAGATAAGTTATAGGAAACACGCACTCAAGAAAAACACACATCCATTGATAAAATAAAGTCATTAGCAAAACCAAAATCACGAAAACTAATTGTTAGGAATTGTAGTAAAGTTCGATTTAGTCGTTAATAACTACGGTCACACAATATTTAGTTGGCCGCTTAGGTAGGAGAATAATTCAAATATCAATTTAAGCCGTCACAAAAGGCATGTACTAAAACCCAGAAAAAAAAAACCCATAAAGAATGGTTGGATTTTGACCAAAACTGGCCAGAATGTTCGTCAGATATTCACGCACTAAAGTGCGAGAGGCTTTTCCAAAATTAGAGATATATCTGTCATGTCCCGGACCGTGACAATAACCGAAAGATACCACAAAGAAGTCGAATTAATCCGTATAAAATGCCACTGCTGTGCGACAATAAAACTTCCACACAATTCCAATCAGTAAGGTGTCAATCTTTAAAGACAAGTGAGGATTTCTCAGTTTCGAAATTGGTTGCTTTGCAATTTTTTTTTAAACAATGCTTCTAAAAACTTGTATCGATCGACGTTACGTCGGAGGCTATTGCGGAAGATCAATTGCAAAAAACGGGGATCCCCTCACGGTTTTGCTTTGGCTAGTATTGTAAGAATCTTTGGTCAAATTATTAGGCAATCTGTTAAGTTTTCGTAGTCTCATGATAAGTTCAACGAAGACACTCGCGTAAAATCGCAGTAGATTTTTTCCTCTTCCAGAGTTTTGTAAACACGTCATGCCAATGGATGATAATATCGCTCCCATACTATCATGACTATGGATGACCACAGGTATGAAGTGTCAGGCCGTACTCCGCTAGCCTGGCTGCAATATCTTTTGGACGTACCCACACTCCATTGATAACAGTGTCGTATTGAGTGAGTGCAATTGAGAATCCAGCTAGAAAACGATTTACATGCAAACTTTTATTGTGACTATAAATGCCCGACAGTCGGAAATTTTCGCAGAATTTCAACTGAAAGGTTCTTTCAAACATCTTAAGAAAGTCAGATGTTTGTTTCAGTAGACATGTCAGGCGACTAAAAGCTGAAACTCTTTACGGTGGCCAATTTAAATTATCAACTCAGTTGATAAAACCAAAATTACCTTGTATACTTCCCCACCGACGTAGCACAAAGTTTTTTTAGAAACCTACCCTTTTGATTAAAAGTTAGTTCGCTGTTTTATTAGACACATATTTACCGAGTTTGTGTGTCCCATAATATCGCTCGGTTGTCGACACTTATTCTACGCTTTTTATTAGACTGTGCGCATGGTTCTATACGCTAATACGCTTATATTATCAGTGAACTGTATGCCTTAGAGGATCAAGGCTACATCCATCAACTTTCCAACTATCCGTTCACGAAATTGGATCTATCTTGGTGTAAGCCTTGAAATACTGGTATAGCCACAAGTGACGATTCTAAGAGGACCAGCTCCTATGTCTAAAGGATGTGTATGGTTTAAAACTGAAACAAGATGAAGGCTTTAGGCAGTTGAAAAGAACACCTTGACATATTCGAACTCAAAAGATACAAACAAAGGCCGTTTAATAAACATCGATCGCGTCGACCTGCATTCTGGAGAAGTAGCACGCTTCTCTGAGGATCAAAATGCCGACAAGATAAATTGCACCTAAGTGAACAAGAAAACAACGCAAGTTGCAACTCCACACCTACTCGATTAACTCATATCAACACGTGTTTGAAGTTTTTATCAGAAAGAAAAGAAATCGATCTCGGCTAATCTGCTTGTACAAGATTATCAGTCAGCATGATTAAAACATAAGCTGAAACAATTTACAACAATCCTCTGACATAATTTCACATATAGCAATAGAACGATTCTCATGCTTATATGGGTGGTAATAAAACCTGATTTAAGTAGCATCCTACTCCAATTGGATCGCCTCAAGGACACTCAAATGAAACTGCAAAAATACCTGCAAGGAGGCAAGGCTGAGGAATACACACAAGAAAGTGCTCAGAACACCTTCATAAAAAACATCTGTGTGCACGAAAAACAAAGGTTAAGAAGCGATTTGTAAGTCTCGCTTTCGCTATTGGGGGAACAAAGACCTTACTCGTTTTCCCTTTGTTTACTTAAAACCTTTTATCGTTCAGCAAACAACACAAAGAAATGATGGATCAGTAAACAGTTGCTCATTTGTTTCTCATCAATAAGATCGATCAAATTTAGGGACAAGGCCAACTTAGTACATTACGTCACCAGGAGACATTGGGTCATGAAAAACCAAATAAATTGTAAGTTAGATTGTCAAATATTCACAGTCATTTATTCATCACCCCATGGATTTACTTCGAACCAACAAATTGACCATCTCCCCCTTAACATTTTAGCTCAGTTGGTAGAGCAATGCATTGGCATCGGTCATAGGTTCAACTCCAGACTCTTATCTTTTAGCAAACAACCCAAAGAAGTGATCGATGTGTAAACATTTATTCATTTGTTCCACATCAGCAAGCTAAGATCGATCTAATGTAGTGACTAGGCCAACTTACATTCTGTCACAATTAAAGACACTCTCCCATGAAAAACCAAAATAACTTGTTAGCTAGACGCCTAAGGACTGCATATGTGGATTTAGCCTCCTTCAAATTCAAAATATTTAAACCTATCAACACCTTATGTTCTGCCTTATGCCAAGTTTCAAGCTGGATGTAGAAATAATTCTACCCTTACCTGTAAAAATGTTATTTTTAATTTATACATAAAAAATTCCACTGTATGCACTTCTGTACCGTCTGTATCACTGGTCAGCAGGTCTTTTCTGGCCACTCTTTTAAGCCCTTTCACTAACAAGAGCTAGTTACTAAATCAAATTCTCTTTACTATCTGACATACGATTCTCATGACGATAGTTCAGAGAATTTGTTATTGGATCCAATAGTAATCCCCTAATTGATATTTCTCTCTGTTCTTGACACCTGTGTACTTGATATTGCATTGATACTGCATTGATACTGCATTGATACCTTCAGAAAAAGTTTTGTCTTAGTCACCCATGGGAGCTTACTCTTTAAATAGCGAATGGGGCCAAGCAAGCCCTTACTCTAGTGTAGCCATAGAATTACATACCCTCACTGGAGTACTTTTGTTAGGACCATATTGTACTATTAGTTTTAAAATAATATGCAGCAAGTACTCACAGACATATTACATGTCCTATTTTCCTCTTGGTACTAGGAAGGCTGGTGTTATGTGCCATCAATCAAGACCAGATAAGTATCCTAGAGGTAAAAAAAAAATGAGACTTTAAATTTATAAACTTATCATACTAAACTTGTTAACCTGTTTCTTTCTCTTGGGTTTCACCTATTACATGGAAACTCAGTTCACTAATGTTTAAGTGGTGTTCATTACTACAAAGATCACTCATATTTATTTATTATTGCACAGTTCACATAAGTGATTGTCAAATAGTCAGTCATTTATTCATCACCCCACCAGTTTACTTTGAACCAACTAGATGAACAGCTTTCACTTGGCTTTTTAGCTCAGTTGGTGGAGCAATACATCAGCTTTGGTCATGGGTTTAACTCCTATACAGGCCTGAACTTTTTCTTTCTGCTTTAGTTTCACTACTGCTAAGGGGTATTCATCACTGCGAAGATCACCTACATATTCATTTATTAGTCCACAATTCACAATTACGATTTTCAGAAAATTCACACTCATTTTGAGAGTATTTTCTTGTGATACATCACAATTTCGACATTGGGTAAATTTAAACCTTTCACTACTTTGAGTCACCAAGACCAGATTCCTCCACCCAATATAAATACAATATCAAGCAGACAAGCGATGAGAATAAAGAAAATATCAATTAGGGAATGGTTAGTTGATTCATTACCAAATTCTCCAAACCAGCATCATTAAAATTTTATGGTAGACTGTAAGGAGAATTTCTAATCAGATCTTGGGAGTGAAAGGGTTAACATGCAATCCTTTGTTATGCCTTTAAACAACACAGAAAATAACCATCTTTTCTGCTTTAATTTATTATATTGGAAAGCAAAATGGTGAGCAGGAATTTTGAATTCCTGAATACACTAGTTTAGGTAGTAAAACTGACAAGTCCATTTACAAGGGACAGGAAAACTAGTGCATTTCATGACCTTAAGCTTTTAAATAGAGATTCAAAGGTAAAATGTACAGATACTTAAGTTTTAGTGCCACTATCATTTGAAAAATTAAACCAAGAGGGGAAGTTGCTGCTCACAGGACTTTGACCCACAGATCTGAGTTTAGTCTGACCCTAAACAGTCTTAAGGGGTGCATTAGTCTCCACAATGGTAAAGTTTAGCTGCAGACCTGATAAAAATGAGTCACAAAGTAGTTCAATACACAGAGAGTTTTTAAAAGTCAGCCAACCAAGTACATGTATGGGCCCTTTGTGAGTGCACAAATAAATTCAATCACTGGAAGAGCAAATGCAAACAAAGATCTGCAGCAGTATGTTAGGCTTGGCTACATCCATAGTGATACATTTGATTCACACCTAACACTCAACTTATTCAATAAAAAGAAAACATTGTGCTAAATGTGGTAAAACCTCCCATGTGAATGCTTAAAAAATTCCATACTCCAATTCCAACTTTCTTTGTGGCCTTGAGGCATGTACAGTCATGTAGTAACAAGAATGCTGTACTTCAGAATTACATTCCTGTTTCATTCCCCATTTTGCAGAATGGAATTCAGCAAGAAAGTTCTAGACTAAGTGAGGATCCTTCTCTACATTGAGGACATTGAGGTAAAATTGGTTAGAGCGCTGGATTGTTGTGCGGGAGGTCGAGGTCGATGGTTCGAGCCCTGGCCGGACCAACACTCAAGGTCTTAAAATAACTGAGGAGAATGCGCTACCTTTCTATAATATCAAGAAATGGATAGACATTCTAGTCTTCTCGGATAAGGACGAATAAACCGTAGGTCCCGTCTCCTGCATCTATTAATTAGTTAATTTGGTTAGGCAGGGGACGTTAAAGAACCCACTCACAAAATTACTATGATGTGGTCTGGCCTGTTTACTGGGAACTGGGGGAGGAGGCATCTTCAAATATGTTTCCTTCGATTGTTTGTAAACTGCTGATGCAGTCTGGCCAAAGTCCCCCGAAAAGTGTTGTGATGCGCATTTGATCATATCCACATGCTAATTTGCACAATATAAATATTAAATTATTATTATTATTATTATTATTATTATTAAAATTGTGAAGTATAAACAATGAACATTAGTCTTTGAGGTCTCAGAATAGCTTTCAGGTTGTTTCTAAATTGCATGTATTTCTACATTCCCACCAAATTGCAATGACAGGTGACTAAAGGCCTGTGTCTTCGGCCTTAAGGTTAAACTCAAATTCAGGGCTTGCAGGTACAAAAAAGCCATAATGTAGAATTGTTGCTTGTCCACACTGTGACAAGCACAGGGTGGACAAGCAACAAGTCTCGTGTCTGGAGTCAGGAAACTCTCTTGTAGTCCTGGACCTTTGAAATTCCCCTGTTCAGTCTCCCTACCATACTCCTGCTATTTGCAGACAATAAACAATTATATTTCTAAATACTATCAATGGTTGACCACCATGACAAATAACAGTCAGTGTGGTGGTTATAAGCACTTTCATAATGACATTCCATGAGTCATCTTTCTCTCTAACATATCTTATTAACTATCATTCCATAACAAGATTTGCCATATAATTGGCAGCATTACTCCTTATCTATTCTGTCATGGATTAAGCAACTACAGTGAATAGCCTAGCAGTGTGCTGTTGCAAACAAAATGAAACAAAAACATAAGCTTAGGCTGTATTTAAGATTTAATGGTATTATATAGTAGATTGACCAACACAATAAGTATAATACTTGCTTTGTGTGCCTCATGGTCAATTTACGTTTCCAACTCATCACCTTCATGATTGTACAATGCATTGAAAATCTGGGGTTCATAATCAAATTGTTAAATAGGGTATCCTGGGTCTGCCAACCCATGGTCAATTACATTTTTCCCACGAATTTAATTTTTTCCCTTTAATTTCTTTTTCTATTTGTTTTCACCAATGCAGTCACTACAGATGTTTGGAGAAGAATGGATACTACTAGGGCATTTTCTAGTTTTGGATCATGCTTTAGCTGCACTTCCACAAACAGGTGTGTTTCGAAGCAATTTTGTGAATTTTATATATCAGTATACAACATGCATACAGGTGAAGTGCTTTTCCACCTGTGGTGATTGGCTGGTTCAGATGTCAATAGCAAGTACTATTGACCTCCGAGCAGCTGATGAGACAAAATCATACACCTTTTGGTATGTTTAGAGAAATAAACTACTTTTTCAGTATTTGTGTGTGAGATACAAACAATTATTCATCTCCATTTTGATGAGTATTAGTTGATTATTTCATGTCACTTCCAAGATCTAAATATCATTCTCCACAGTCTGCCAAGCATTTCTTACAACTCAGGCTCTATAAATTTGTTGTTGAATCAAATAGTTCTTCCTATTTGATACTTTTCTTTCTTCTCATCCCTTTGTGCTTGATATTTTGAGGAGACAGTCCTTTTTGGTCACTCCAAAGAGTGAAAGGGCTAAATGTCCTTTCATGGAATAACAAAAATTCAGTGTTTTGAAAGCATTCTTCTCAAACAAACAAACAAACACTATGAACTTATGTTGATCCATTGGGAGTAATTGTTTTTGTTTTGTTTTTTTCTCATCATCATCATTATCATCACCATTGTTACCTAAAAACAGATGAGAGTGGTTTTCATTTTTCATTCACTTCATCAGAACTGTTTCTTTTGAACACAGCTAAACCTCCTAAACCTATATAATCTGTAGAACATGCTTATTTCAGTAACATTTGACAAGTGTCCTCTGTTGAACATCTTTTTATAATGCATGAAATTTCATATTGCATAGCATGCATGTTTGTTTCAGTCAGATACACAAAGCAGTTGAAAATTTACTCTTGAGAGCAGACCCCAGTTATTTAAATAACATGAAACTGTAGATACATTACTGAAAAGTGTTTATTTTAACACTTCCATCAATTTAACAAGTAGATAGCTGTGTCTGCTCAGTAATAGATCACAGATGATGTTAAAATAGGATAAAAACAAAAAAGTGGCACAAGTGCTTAAGCCAAAAGTTACTAATGTTTTTATCGCCTTCCAACACAGGGCTCAACACTAACGGTAGCCCACTAGCCACAGACTAGTAGAAATTCAGTTTTGGCTAGTGGTTTTCAATTTCTACCAGCCAGTTTGGCTAATAAACAAATTGAAATTGACTGAACTAGTTTTTCTCTTCTCAAGGAAGAAAAAATCAAACACTTTCCTTGGAATTTTATTCTAGGTGTACTGTGTTACCGGGCACATATGCAAATTTATGTCCGATTTAACTTTTAGCTCTGGCACGTAAATGGCTAGCTGAACATGTTATTATGTTCAAAGAAATATATGACCGACAAGAAAGCATTTTTGTTTGTTACAAAATTACTTGAACAAAACATAAGCCATCGCTTTTCTAAGAGATGGATTTCATGGTTTGGGCAATGATCCTATTCTTCGTGGAGTAGCAACTTTAACAGACCACCACGCATGGCCAATAAACAACCGACAACAGATGCTTATTTATGGTGAGGATGCTATTCAGGTTCTGTCAGAGCACTTTGAAGCCCTACTAAACCAAGACCACTTCAACTTGTAGTCCTGCCTTGATGAATGGATGGACCTCAAAGTTCATTTGCAGAGAGTGAGAGGAGAGCTTTAGTATAACAACAACGACTTCTGGAAGAGCAAGTTTCAGATGCAAGGCCGGTACCCCAACTTATTGCTGGTCATTGAGGTCTGCCTTGTTATACCTGTCCAAACTACTTGTTGTGAAAGAGGCAACTCCTGTCTGAACAGAGTTATGTGTGACTTCAGGTCAACCCTTGATGTTGGGACTGTTGAAGTCCTTATGAGAATCTCTGTTAATGGACCAAACCCATCAGAGTATCACGCTTCTTTTGCTGTTGCAAGATGGCTTGACTCTAGCAAGATGGCTTGACTCTAGCAAGAGAGCTAAGTGGCCAACTTTCATGGACTAATTTCAACATTAATTTCTTGCCATATGGACGATGGAATATCAGTATCAATTAGTTTAATCATGTGACATCTCACATTTAATACTGTTGTTGTTATTATTAATATTATTCGAACTGGTTTAAAGATATGGCATCTGGACAATCAAATCTCTGAACCTTAATTGCAGCCTAACTGATTTTTCTCCAGTAACAATATATCTTAACCATGTTGCATTTCACAAAATGGTTGTTTTGCCATTTGAACTGGTTTAGGTAGTGTAATTACCAGTACCAATACTATGCATAAAAGGGTGTAATTTGCATTGTGCTTTCAATTCTTGCTAGTAATTCTGCTGTTATTGAACCTAGCCAACATCAAAGCTTGGCTAGTAAAAAAAAATTTGGCTAGTAACATCTAAGTTGTCACTAGCCACTAGGCTGGTAAGTTGAAAAGTTAGTGTCGAGCCCTGCTGACATCATCTTTGATATATTACTGTTCAGATACATTGCAACATGGAATTTATTTGTTTCATATTATTGAAAGGCAAAATATTGGTAAAGGTGAAATCCACATGCATCTGTCCTCCAGTAGAGCATGTGTAAGAACTAATCAAATATGTGCATGAAAAAAAAAGTACCCACTAAAGAGATATGATGGTCCAATCTTATCCATTCATGACTGTACTGATAGTAACCATGCACACTACTTCACTGGTTCATGGTACAGTTTGCAGTAGCTGGTTTACAAAGTAAAACTTAAAAAAATACTTGATAGTTAGAAAGTCTTGAGCGTGCAGAACAATTTGATACATAATTTATGGCAAATCATGCAATCTGAAATGGCACTCACTCAAAAAGGTCCTTGAGTAGCTGCTTTCAATAACATAATTTGTATTCTCAAGTAAGGGGCTTTGTGCTCACTTTCAGCAACCAGTATATCTATTATTCCTTGCAGTAATTTTTTTTTAATTTTCACATTTGAAGGAGATCATTTGTACATTAAAATCACAAAAAACATAGGTCACCATGCTTGTTCAATAGCAGTCACCTGGTCCATTCATGGGGAAAAAAAACACTACCATGTTCAGGTAACGCATGCAATAACTAACCTTATTTCATGAAGTTATGTGCATTACAGGAAGTGCAGTGCAATAGTAAGGAATCGCCTTTTTCCATAGTTGTATTTAATAATTGAGTAAATATGGTGCATTGTTTATCTTTTCTTGAGAAGCCAATTTGCATATTTTGTTATCTGACAGCTTAGGAGTTTGCTTTTCTTATTATTTTTATCGTAGTCCCTTTGATGTGGTGTAAGGGCTTGACACTAATGGTAGCCAACTACCCACAGGCTAGTAGTTTACTCACCAGTTTGGCTAGTAAACAAACTGAAATTGTTGGAACATCTAAGTTGCCACTAGCCACTTGGCTAGTAAGTTGAAAAGTTAGTGTCGAGACCTTGGTGTTTTGGTGTACTTACTTAAGAGACAGAAGGCAATTCCTTTTGGGGTCGAATTCATAAATTCCTACCAGCTCAACATTACATTTATTCCACATGACGTCAGTTTGTTAAAAAATGAAGTGACAAGTATATGAAATAACCGTATTGGTAGTCGTAACTTCTTCCCTAAACATTCCATGACAAGAGAACTAAGCTTGAGAAAGTAGCAATGCTGTATTTTAGGCAGACGTGAGCGCGGAGATCACTAATCATCCATCGACACGTGCTTTCAAAACAGTGCAAGAAAACCAAGATCGAAAAATCCTTAATGAAACTATACAATTCCAACTAATTTGTGACCTACGACCCACATTCTAGCCTTTTTACAGCTACTAACCTTTCGAACTCGTAAAATTCCATGACTTTCGATAACCTTTTCCAGGAATATCGTTACAAGTTTGTGCAATCAAGTACTTGGTTTCAAATTACTGTCAGCATTCAATCATTTCTTTCTTGTTCCCTTGGGGACAAAATCAAGTTTTCACGACCTTTTATGAACCACACTCAACTTCTAAGGCTTTCCAGGTCAGGAGCATGATGTGATAAAATTCCTTGCGTGGAATTTCCACGAACCCTAAACTGCAGAATGACGTTGTGACGTTGCGGAACATTTTCCCCGATTTATGCGTCTCGACTTTTGAGCTCGGAAAGTTTCAAGATGTTTTATATATTCTCTGTAATTATATACAGTTAAATTTTGATTCCTAAAGCTGCCCTCTTCGATTCTCTTCACCTCGAGTCATGACCCCTGCCCCGTTGACTTTAAAAGGTTAACCGCTGCACTACGACTAATCGTGACAGCAGTACCTGATCCCCATGAAATTCTATTGTTTTCTCTCTGCATTAAATCAACGATTGTAGTCTTTAAGATGACAAAACAACTGTATGAGGAAAACGGAGGCGGTCCTTTTCGTTAGCAGGGAAATTATCAGGGGTAATATAATTAAACGCGCTACATAAGCATGCTGCAATATCAAAAATATTGCAGTGTCCAGGCTGCAATATTGAAAATATTGCAGTGTGCAGGTTACAATTATTAAAAATATTGCTTCTTCCACTCCTCAAAGACTTTCAAAACCCACGCCCATTTCCGGCGGCTGGCGTCTGAAACCCAACTTTTGTCAAATTTCTCGCATTCTGAAGCTGTAATTGACGTTCTAAATCTTTGCTCTATTCAAAATAAGAGAATGGAAACGCCGCCTTTAGAGGTCGATAAAGAATTAAAGCACTGACAGAAATGTCCAAACTTTACACTACATTATCTTCGATTTCTGCTGAAATATCTGCCTTCGTAGAGCTCTGTATAATAAATAATCCTTCGTCTTCCGACGAATCCATCCTCTTTCTAAACCCAGGTTCGCACTGGGTAAAATGAGTGAATTCCCTGGCTTATAAAGTATGCAAATTAGCAGTGTTACACACCTTACACGAATTAATTCCATCATTAGAACTGTTTTGAACAACTATAACAACGAGCTACAATAACAACCCTGGGCACAATTAAAATCTAAGATATATTCATCACAACAAAGAACAATAGCAATGAGGATCACAATGATCACACATAGGTGCGACTAAAATCGAAGATCCAACACAGACACAGAACAATGGGATTTCATGGGGATCAATAATTATAGTAGATAATTACTGAGGCACATGGCATTATGAGAAATATTGCAGCCAGCTGAGGCCGTAGCAAGAACACTTGACGACGTCACGAGGGAACGTTACGGACAATGGCTAAATGGATGAAACCGAGTGGATCACCCGTCACCTGAGACTTGAAAAGAAAACCAAGGCTGCTTTTTTTTTGGGACAACTTCAATTAGGCCCTTTGCAGCTAGAGGTCATGTGCTTGGATACCGGGTAGCAACTCCAAACTAGAGAGCAAGCTTTCCAATGACCAAAGTTTACAACTGAGAAGTAAGGCGCGCGTTCTTGAAAACAATACGTAATGCAGATAAAATATTGTAACGTAGTTCTGTTTCTACAAAGTTAGTAAGGTTGAGTACACTTTTTTTTAAAATAAGAATAGGCTTTTTTTGTTGGTGCGAAATCGTGAATACATGGGTAACGTCAACCCGTTCGGGCTGCTTAAAGGCCTACAAAGTCAGAGGTGGCAACCGTGCACTCACTCAGACAATAAGCGTTCGTTTTAAGCAATTGTTGAGTGAATGAGTGTTTTCAAAGCTACATGACATTGCAAAGCCAGAAAAATTCGCAGCCCAGCCAGTGGCCCGAGAACCTTGTTGACCTTGTTGGAGTATTCAACTCAAGTTTCGCTTGCCAAAAGTGGCAGACATCTTCAATCGATTTTTAGAGTGATATTGTTAGTGGCTTGCGACAGATGGGTTGATACTAGCTTTTACTACGGTACTAGCTGATCCATTTTGCAGGGTACTGAAATAAATTTATTATTTTCTATTTTATTCTAATCACGTTTATTAGTTTTCAGAAGTTTCCACTATTTTCCAAAGTCATATTGGTTCTCTTCACCTATTCTAGACCTTTACAAAGTTTCTTGTAGGCTAGGTTGTTCATGAATTAATATTCTGCAATAATTTCCACCCACTAATCCACCATTGAGCTATCAGTTTAGGGCCGGTCATTTAAACAAAGTTTACCCTTGTTTAACAAACCGGGTTCCAATCTATCTTCGATTTCATTGAACCTTTTATCTGCACATTTATTTTTAGGAACGGTGTCAATATGGCCGAAAGCTAACAGCCTCAAAAGAACATTTATTTAATAAAATCAACAAATTGACCCTCTTATAGAGAGAACCTGAGGTCCATTGCTTGCGTGAAACTACGGTTTGGGTCGGATCTAGTGTAATTAACCGGCCCAAATTCATTTCTCGTTTAATTTACTCTTCTGGCTGAAACTATTTGACCCTGACATTCTACTAGCATATATTAACTTACCTGTTTTTAACAGTGATATCGCAATGATGCCAAAATGCTTACGCGTTTGCGATCGGTGCTTTATCCTAAACCCCCTTTTTCTCACCCACGGGAAAAAGTCTTCCAGCAATTTTTGGCAGCAAAAGTGTCGCAAACAGGTTTTCGATTTCGTTGCGCTCCATCAAAACGAGACCTCACACTTGGTTAATACAGCGTATTTTAAGGCTTCGAACATGCAATGGCGATATCTTGAGTTTTCCATGGCATGAAGGTGTAAATCCAGTGTTAAACGGCAAGGAAATCCCGCCTGCTGGGGCAGGTTACACTCGGAACAAAGACTGATACATCACATAGATGGCGTGACTTGAGGTACTCAATACAATGATATACCTCAAAACCTGCTTCTTCAGTTGTCTGCCCCTTATGTTACTGCAAGAAAGCTAAAGCAAGGTTTGGAGAGGCACCGTTCTCGAGTGGATAAGATTCCCTCGTCGGCCGCAAGTCAACCTTTACGAGACCATTTCGGCATAACCGAACTCAGGCAATCGGCCATCCTTTTACAGCCCTCAATGTCGTAAATATGATCTTTGGTGCTCTAAAAAGAATGCATTTGCCTACTTTTTTCCTCTGGAGGATTAAGTAGGGAGCGACATGACTTCCAAGTCTGTGAGGCTTGTGTTTAAAAATGGGTGATGAGATATTGCATCATACAATCTTTCATGTAGCTTTCGCGATATATAGCCATACTAGCGCTTTATATTAATTCACTCTATACCTACATAGAGTGAAGGCGTCTTGTAAAACTGTGCATTGATTGTTCTTGACCAGCCAGCCCTCGGAACAACGCCATTAAAGACAATTAAGTAAAATGATATATTTCGTCGCTGAAAACTGATTAATCTATGAAATTAATTCGAAAAATCTGGCAATGATGCACCTTGAACAAATTTCGATTAGCATATTCAGTATTACATGTTAATAACAGAAACTGCACACTAGGTCACAGACAATCTTAAGAGCTGTCATAGAAATGAAACTAGGTAAATACGTCTTGTTCTGTCTCAATGGCCCCACAAATCCTGAGATTGTGTCAGCCCATCTTACCTTGTATCCCGATCAAAAAGGCACACCAGAGATATTTTATAGAAAAGTCAGCGTCCCTTTAAATCAGAACATCACCTGTAATAGATAACTTCGCGTCAGAAAGCAATATCTAGTATCCACCACACTGAAGATCCATGCATGACCGAGCTCCTAGTTGCACAAACATTAAAGTGATCGACCTCTTAACAATCAGAATTGCAAACTAAAGCTTAGAACAACACTTGCCAACACCACAGCATTTCTCTTTGCAAATTGGTAAGATTATTGTTTCACCCAAGATGTCGACTGATGCCTTCGCGTTTCAGAAATGGTGTTAATTTAGGACGGGAGTGACCGCAATCAAATTATCTATACCTAAAATTTCAGGTCAATACATCTATTTTCAGGAAAATGACTTAAAGGGAAATGACAGCGTGTAGACTTCATATCAGCGCATCCCCTGGATCGAGTATGTGTGAATGACGAGGAGCCAAACTACAAATTGCATAATGCTAGGTTGTTCATCTGAAACTTATCTCGACCCATCTTAGGTATCTTGCTTAATTAAACTCCATGAGTCACGCTAAATACAAACATTGATTTAGTGAGAGGAGTCGAGACAGTCTCAGCTCATCAATGATAGACGTATGGCAATCAGCTGAGCAGTTTGCGATTTCTTCAATGCTAAGGTTAAGAAATGCCCTGAACAATTAACCCTTTGAGGTGATATTACGCTATAATGAGAGCTCGCGATATTCAGACGGATATCGTGATATATTTTCAAAGCGCCAGTTGGTCCCAACGCAGTTTATGTACTCATGCATGAACACACACATTTATCCCTTCGTTTACAGCTGTCGTGAAGAATCGTTTGGACTAAAGGAGTTGTCTGAAGCACTAATTACATTACACATTAAAAGAGATTTGTAAAGTGAAATCACTTTGAAGTAGGAATACAACAGATTGGCTCGATTACACTGTGGCAAACAGCGGTCGTGGAATCCAAAACCCAAATTGATGCATCGCATACTATGAAGATAAGCACTCACCAGAGGAAAGAAACCTTGTGCGAGATTGATGTTTTTGTTCCGCGTCTGGTAGCTCTTTGAAAACATCATTGAATAAAAAGCAAATTCCCTAGGTTCCTTGATTGTTTTGCAGGCCAAAACGAGATCAGAGAGTTGAGAGCTTAAAGTCGAATTGTGTTTAAGTGGCTCAGGAGCACTCATAAGTTAAAGAGTAACCTTTATCGGAGAAAAGTTTGATCCAGTTGAAGTCATCATCGAAGTATCATAGTATCATACTCGAATAGTTGAAGAAAACAAACAAGGCAAAGCGAAATTGCACCGGGAGCTCTCCCGAAACAAGACTGCTAGCGTGACTGCGTTTTCCCATAATTTTCTACTGACGTTTAACCTTTGATTTTATCTAGAATAGGAAGAAAGGTTTTGACGTAGGAGACCCCAGAGGGGTATTACTTATGAAAGGATGGGACTGGAGAATTCATCTATTAACCCCCCTTGAATCGATTCCTGACATTCTTTAAAGTTTTTATCCTAGCAAACTCTACTCGTTTTCTCCTGTCTAAATGATAAAGTAAATTTTGGCGGTAAGAGAGTTTCGTCATAACGTACCCTGCATGGGAAAAAGTTTTACACTTGGGCGCATCTCAATGGTTCTCCATATCTGTCTGCTAACCATGAAAAGAGGAAAAAAAAAACAAAAGTTTCCACACGAAAGTCCTAACCAACGCGTAGCCCGGCCGGACGGATATAGTTTAGTTGGATCATTGAAATAGTTCGACTTTTGAAGGCAACTGACTGCCATCGAAAGGGTTTCGAATAGAATCGTTGAGAAATGAAATATAAAGCGGTAAATAATTCATTTTCTTCATCTACAAATGCCATATGTGAAATGATATCTTCTCAATTACTGTATATGCTTAGAAGACCACTTTATGATTTGATACTGAAGGTCAACATCCGACCAAAATTTCAGAGATTGCGAGTAAAAATTACCAAGCCTATTACCTTAAGTGTTTGTGGTTTATTCCTCTCAGTTCTCAAACGCTTGTGCGGGAAGAGGAAATGAGGCGGGTTATAGCGGCCCCTTCTATGTTATTATATTCAAGAAAACAGTTGTCACTAGTGGTAAACCGCGTTTCAAGATAATTCCACTGTCTATGAAGAAGCCGGCGCTTGGACTTTTGCCACGAAAAACACCGCGAGTGATATAGTGTAGATATTCAACTGTGTCGTCATTATTATTAGCCTTCTCCACGCTCTTAGTTCGCGGAGTCGAACCAATAAGCGGACAAGCTAGAATTGGCGGGCATTCAGGGAAGGAGTTACTGAGTGCCTGGAACAAGTTTTTGTGGATTCTGGCTCTATCCGGCCGCCAAAGACAATCTCCACACAATGACACTTTTACGTATGATGCACGATCCTCGCAGTAGATAGCGCTATTTAAGCAATAGCGAAAATCAGACCTGAAAAAAATCAGGCCTGTACGGGACTCGAACCACTGACCTCTGCGATACTAGTGCAGCGCTCTACCAATTGAGCTAACAAGCCAACTGGGAGCAGGCCGTTAAGTTGATTCGTAATAAACCCGTGAAAGGAATAAATCAGATACAATGAAATACATGAAGTTCACATATTTTGAACTGCGGTATTAGATACGTATGATGCACGATCCTCGCAGTAGATAGCGCTATTTAAGCAATGGCGAAAATCGATCAGACCTGAAAAAAATAAATAAATAAAAATAAAAAAAATAAAAAAAAATAAATAAATAAATAAATAAATAGCGCTATCTACTGCGAGGATCGTGCATCATACGTATCTAATACCGCAGTTCAAAATATGCGAACTTCATATATTTCATTGTATCTGATTTATCCCTTTCACGGGTTTATTACGAATCAACTTAACGGCCTGCTCCCAGTTGGCTTGTTAGCTCAATTGGCAGAGCGCTGCACTAGTATCGCAGAGGTCAGTGGTTCGAGTCCCGTACAGGCCTGATTTTTTTCAGGTCTGATTTTCGCTATTGCATAAATAGCGCTATCTACTGCGAGGATCGTGCATCATACGTATCTAATACCGCAGTTCAAAATATGTGAACTTCATATATTTCATTGTAACCAAATGACACTTTTGTTCAAACTTTCCCGTTTTAATCTGAGGTATTTCTAAAGGTCCTAAACAAGATGATCGAAGGTTCTCGAATACACATGAAAATGCGAGACCTCAAATAATTCAAGTGGCCTCTGTCAATGAATTTTATTAGTTTAATCTTTAATCACGGCATTTCCCAGTCCTCTACAAAGTTACACTGTGGAATGAGACTTCAGGCAACGATTCTGGCTGCAAAAATTAAAATAAGTGATTGTCTACAACAAGTTATTTTAAGTCAAGATACGAAATACGTCACTTTGTACCGGTGGCACAAGCATAAGCAAGACGCCTCTCGGGGAGGCGTCTTGCTTATGCAAGCCAGTTCCAATCTTGTCTGTCTACTGAAGAGAAAGTTGAATAAATCAATCAATTTATTATGAGCATACATAAAAGGAAGCGTCGGAGGTTATCCCTATCCAGGACGAAATAAAAAAGTGTGTTCAACCAAAGTTTAGTCAGTTCCACGTTGCTGATTGCTTAAAGTATGGTTTCTGTCCGGGTCGGACACATATAGCGGCGTCGATGTCGAATAACAACAGAACAGCTCATTAACCCAACGAATTTAATGACGGCGAAGAATTCCAATGTTTACAAAACCATCCGGTCGCCCTTTCATCCTAAATTACGAGGCTCGGGGAGCCGTAAAAACCACATGACGAAAGGCGGTAAATGAAGGAAAAGAAACAGTTTCACGTATCTAAATTACTTTCAAGCGCTTCACCACGTGCGAAGAAAAAAAGGGGGGAGAAAAATAAAAAATTACTAATAAAGGATTGTGGTATACGTGACATACAAAAAAAACCAGGAACGGAACGGACTAACATAAAACCTTGTTGAGGAATAGCCTCAACAGTTTCTTTCACCGAGCTAGCATACGTCTGGGCTACGGCGTCACTTACAATGTTACTGTAATGTGTGACTGTCCAAAATAACTATCCGTTAAATGTTACCAGGTTGTTACGAAAAATGGTTCCTTGGTGATGCTCGGCAGAGCAACCGAACCTTGCTCGAAGGATGACGTCATCTTCAGGAGATCCGTCGAGAAACTTTGCCGCGTGTACCCCAGATTAGTGAAAACCACCAGCTGTCGGGAGCGTCCAGCGCATCCATCATCTTCTTCTTTAGGTTAATCATTCATCATTCCCAATACCACTGGGAACAGAAACTTCATGACTGACCATTTCTTGACGGGTTCGAATGACATTATGAAGTATGTCAAGCATATCCTGGCAGCAGCTAGCAGAGGAAAACAGTGTTTGCCAATCCATAATACCAAAGTACCGTCCTAGCTCGGTACTTGAGGCTAGTTTAGCCATACTCCAAAACATACCAGGATCTGGAGCAGACACCAACAGGTTTTCACATTCCACGCCAAGAAAGTACGCTCCGGCATAGTCATTTGGTACTTTAGACTTCAAGAAGGGTCTGATATTGACTGTGACTCGGGTGGGGACTTCTAGTGTCTGGTCCTCTAACATGGTGACCATGGAAACACCGGCTGCTGTCTGAACAGCCCCCTGTACTGTTGTCTGATACTCCTTGCACTTCTTCAGAAACTTTGAGGTCTCTGATCTTGTAAACTCCAAGGGAATAATCTTGGTCTTTGGTTGAATGTGTGGAGATCGTTGGATTTCGACGCCATATTTTCTGGTAAAGGCATTACCTTTCGCAGCGAATTCTCCCATCATCCGTGCGGTGAATCCGGGTGTCACGCACAGTAGTCTGAATACCAGAGGCATAAGAGGATGGTACCACTTAGACGGGGCCGCTTCATCAAGGTACAAGTCTACTGGTGGCAACATCGGCATAGAGGACACTTGAGGTTCTTCATTGTTGAGTGCGTCGCCCAAATAGGTCTTAAACTCTGCAAACATTCTCGAATAGGATGGCCCATCTACCACGATGTGATGAAAGTTAATTATGCAAATGCTCTCATGAGGGTGTGAGGTTATTTCTGGAATTCCTTCATCTGCGTTTGACTGGTACCTAGCATTTGGTAGAAAAGTGACTCTCCAAAGAGGGCCATTTTTACCATCAAATTTCTTCAGCAAGCTCTCTTCCATGACACTTTTCCAGTCGGTGGTATCACGCTCTCGTAGATCCACCTTGAGAGTTGTCATCAGACACGCGTGCGTGGGAGAGCAGAAACGAGTGAGGTAACGCTCACGCATGTCGGTTTTCGGTCTACGTTTTTCGGTTTTTCAATCAAATCGAGCGCTTCGGAGAAACTGGTAAACCCGTTAAATACCGACAAGGCTGAAAAAACTAATGTTGGTTCAGGTAAAGAGTAAGTTAAGAATACGAGTTACGGACTACTAAGGTAAAAAAGAGAAAATGATATCAAGAATCTAAAACATTCTCCCTTTTTAGACATGAGTTCGCCATTTCAACGCTTGGACACAGAAAAAAAAACACTAATGCCACTTATCCTATCATCCTAGGCACCAATACAAAAAAAGACAAGAAAGAACAGAGAAAAACAATAAGGAAGGAACGCAAGAGAGAAATATCCGAAAGAAAAGTGCTGAAGCAATATATCGTTTAGAGAATGTAAATTAAGTCTAAAGAGAACGCTATGCTGACTTAGTGGGCCATAAAACTGTGTATCAAGGTTTTTTTTCTCTCACAACGCTGTGCATAATACAGTAGTATGTTTTTCAATTAGCTTGTATTTAATTTGTTTCCTCTCGCATTCCCAGCGTTGACAGTCAACGATATAATCCGCAAGAATTGCTATTTCATTTTCCCCCTTGATATAAGTTGATTGAGTTGATTTGTTTTTCTTTATACCTCAAATAAATTTAGTCTGAACCATTAAAACAGCCACGGTTGCGTACAAAAATGGGAACCTTCTTTAAGAAAAAAAGGGCATTAATAAAAGTAACTGTTTCCCATTTTGAATGTTCTAAAGTTGTTTCGACTGGCGTTGAGCCGTTGTAAAACGTTTCCCCTGAACTCTTGTCTAATCAGCTAGTGAGTTCCATAACTAAATTATCCACTTTTACTGCCGCTCGTAATTTAGCCGATCGTGAGCGAGGATTGATATAAACTTCCTCGTCGGTGGGATATATAACTTTCTTGTGAAGCGCAAACCAAGCGCATGTTTCCGCTTTACCCGGCACGTTTGTCCTGGATCGCATGTAACTGACTTCACAATTCGCATCTTTAAAGAATGTCTTACTAGAGAGTCTTCTAAAGCATGAGATAAAATGACCACTAGCCGTCCACCGGGACAGAGAAGTTTATGCGCCGCTTTTAAGACGCACTGAAGTTCATCAAGCTCATCGTTTACGAGTATGCGCAATACTTGAAACGTTCTCGTTCCTGGGTGGATGGGTCGGGCAAATCTGTCCGATCGGCTGTGACAAACAGCATCAGTCACAATGGCTGCTAACTGTCTTGTGAAAAATATCGACATCTTTGACCGGGCTTTGACGATTGCTCTTGAAATATGAACTGAAAAACAAATATAAACGCATAAATTATACGTACCGCATTACGGTAGATTGGAGCAAAGTGCTGGAGCTCAGTCCAGTCTGTGGTATAAACCCACTATGAGCAAGGCTTCTCCTCCCGGCTGGGTTTGCTAATCCAGTTCATACCACCGTTCCCACTGTAACCAGTGTTGGCTTTTCTGAAAGTTTACTTTTAACCCACTGATGCTCTAGGTGAAGAGAGAAGCTGTGCAAGAGTATACTATCTTGCTCCAGAATGTATAACAGTAAGAAATGCGAAAGTCTCTGCCCAAAGGTTTAATTCAACAGAGCCTCGCATGCAGTGCAGTGTAACGTCCCGGTTGCCACATTACGTTCAGGGTAAGCCACTCAGCAACCAAACTAACCAGCCCTTGTATCTGGAGTTATCAAAGATGGCAGAATTGATGAAATTTCGACTAACTGAGTGACTGCTCATGGATTTGATGATTCTGACGAATATAAGTCAGATTGGTCAAAGTGAAATCAGCATGGTGAAATTGACAATTTTGACAAACTTTAGCCAAATCTGTCAAAGCAAAATCAGCTTGGCGGAATTGGCGATTTTGACAAATTTTGGTTAAATTTGTGGGTGCTAAATCAGCTCAGCGGATTGGACAATTTTTGACGAAATTTCATCCAATCTGCCATTTTCATTACTGCATGCATTCTTGGACATATCTCCCCAGATGAGATGCTGTTAGTTCTGGACAGTTTATACTCCTGGACAGAGAGAGGCACTGTGAGAGTATAGTGTCTTCCCCAAGGACACAACACAGTGACCCGGTCAACATTGTTTGGGCATAACATGTTGTTCTTTACACTACAAGATTCGCTGTGATGACAGTCAACGAAATCTGCTCCTAAAACTGACTCAGCTAAATTACCAACAACATAGAATCGCCAGGTTGTATCTAGGGTTCCAAACGACAAAGATCCTTCAGCTTCTCCTATCACTCCGATAGGTTGCTGTGTTACTGATACAGGGTGTCCTCTGAGTTTTTCACCTCCGTATTTTCTCTAATAACTGACGAGCTTAGAAGACTCACCTCAGCGCCAGTGTCCACTACAAAAACTGTTGATAATCCATCTACAAAAGCTTCAACTTTATAACTGTTTTTCTTTCTCTTAACATTATGAACAGTATTAATTGATACATCTCTTGTTGGTTTGTATGGATAGCTGACCCCTTGTTGGGCCTTTAAGGCTGGTTCCGGGGCCCTTGGCCAGCCTTTCCCCTGTTTAAATCTGGGCAACTTTGGGCCCAGTGCCTCTGGCCATGGCAAACTCTGCAAATACCAGTTGGTTTTGGGCCTTGCCGCTGAAATGGGACCCTTCCCCTTCTTCTTCGGATTACTGCTGTTACTGGTGCTGGTCTAGTCTTCATTATTTCTTTAAGCTTTAGGTCTACTTTACTTTCCACCAGTTTATCAATATCATCTTCTCTCAAGTTAGCCCCTGTTGAGGGTTCCTTGAGACTAGTTGCTTGGTGGAATGCTCCTCTCTCTTCCTCAAAATTCGCTATTCGCTGGATCACTGTCTCAGCGGGTGTCTGTAAAAGGTCGTCTTGACGTGTCAACACTTCCTTGGCGTCGCCGCTAAGGCCATTTACAAATTGGCATAGAATGTCTTCGTTTCTCCTTTGTTTATAATATTTCAAAACTGCCTTCTGCTCCGCGTTTTTATTTCTTTCCACTGCACTCGGCTCTTCCGAAACTGTCTCAACTGTGTGTGGTTTATTTGCCTTGTCATACAACAGACGAAGGGCAGGTAAATAAGAAGGAAGAGCTTTGCCGTCCTGTCGCAAGCGTCCATAAAATTCCTTTTTGTATTTTAATTACGCCAAACCACCCTCGTAGCGATCGTGCAAGGCTTCCACTAGAGCAGTAAAACTTGTCTTTGTGGTCTCATCTTACTGATGATAGAAATCTTTGCCCCACTATAATTTGCTTTTTCCTTTTTCCTATATTCCCTCATGTACCCGTTGGGTTTCCATTAAAGGCTGGGGTTATGTGATTCTTCAGAGACAACATTTTGTTCTATTTTGTAAAGAACTAGAACTTCATATAAACAAAATACCAAAATGTACCTAATGAGCTTGCCCCGCAATTCAATTACAATAAGAGTACACTTAAATTTGATAGAAAATTTCCACGCGACCACGAGGGCGTGACATTGCTTAATAATAGGGAGATTTAGCACCGCGTTTACGTGAAACGGCAAACGTCAGTTTGTCCTTTCACGTTTCGCGTAAAATAGCGTGAACCTTACTACTTTAGCTTCGCGTGAGCTCACGTCATGGTGGATTTGAAGGCGCCCTTTTATGACTTACGAGGAATAAGTTTGGTGCCCTTTTCCGGCAATTAACTTTTACTCTGTTAGAGAAAAAGTGAAGAAAATTCTTACGTTCAAGGCAAACGCGAAACAGGTTACTTTCACGTGGAAACGGCAAAGCACTACAGGAAAACGTGAAAAAGATGCGGGAAAACAAGGTCACGTGGTCACTCTGCCGTTCACATTTCACGTAAATGCGGTGCTAAATCTCTCTATTGACATGCACAGAACGTAAGTAAACAATGGCTAGAAAGATACGAGGCAAGACGAAAATAGAAACAGAATATTAAAAACTTACACATCGATTCCGCAACGCCAATGACTTGATCGACGACGACAAAGAAAGGAACTACAACTAATGACACAGATAATACGAAAACTGAAAAAGCAAAGTGAAACTGAATCAAAACGGCAAAATCGTAGCCCAACTGTAACGCACAGTCACGCAATTACACCCTCACATCTGTTTAGATATCTTACATTGCACAACTTATGGTCGGTAACAAAGCTATACGATCAAGAAGATGTAGGAATAGATTTCCTTATAAAAATCTTTAATTTGCATCTAACTCTTCTTTTCTTCGTGGTCCTGAAAACCTTGTTCTTCGGTATTCTGAACGGCTCTCGGTCTCTACGTCCTTTTGTTCTTTTAGCTGTTTTGAAATGCCTGTAATTATCACTCTTTAGTGAAGAGAGCAAGAAACCCAAATCCTTCAATTTTGATGAAAGGACGCTTGCATTTTCATGAGGGACCGCGCTCAGGGTGGGGCTAGGGGGACTTTAGCCCCCTCTCCCCCACTTTTTTGGCTGATTAAATCACTATTTTTTTTACTTTAGTAAACCTGGTCTGTCTTTTACGAAAAAAAGGACATAACATAATTTATGTCAAATATGCGGACCTCTTTGGAAACGCAGCCTTATTCTGATTTGTCCATTTCGATCCAATTTAGTTTTGCGAGGGTTTGCTCGTACAGACACGGCCAGATGAGGTAGCTTGTCGTTAAATTTGTTCCTGAACAGACGATTAGATTTTCGCATGCGCAATAATGGTATTTAAACTCTTGTTTCTACTTTCACTCGTTCTTGGATCGTTGTTTCTCGACGCCATTGATCAAAATTCATCACTGGATAAGCTTGAAGGGGGTTTTGCAGAACGCAGTCTTTTTATCAGAGCTGTTTATCGCAGTAAATATCTGAAACGGAGAATTATGTACAGCTATGGTCATCCTGGATCATTCAACCCTGCTGTTATAACGAACAAAGAAGCGCATATAATTTATGGTAGCATTAACAAGGAAGCTGGCTCCTCACAAGCTACTGGTCTTGTCAAGAAAAAGGACATAACATAATTTTATGTGAAATATGCGGAAATATGCGCTATGGTCAAGTAGTGGAGTTAGCGCTATATAAATTATGTTAAATTAAATTAAGAAGAAAAGGTCGAAAATTTCCGAATTTTTTTCTAAAACCGTGAACAGCGCTCTTTTTAAGGTTAGTTTAGGCTTTGATGCTTTATTTAACTTATGGTGAAATAAAAGCCTACTACTATCTCTGTGTATCACATGTCTTTTTGTTTAGTCTAATTCTTTCTTTTTTTAGAACCTGCGTCCAAAAAATCTTGCCAGCCAATGAGATAAATTAACTGATATTCAAGCCACAAAATCCACTGCTGAACAACCACATAACCCCGCGGTCCCCACCCTGCCACTAGAGGCGGAACATTCCGCATCACCGAGTCAGTCTTCAATAGACATTCATCTCCATATAACAGAACCGTTTCAGCAAACAAACTTTACTTTTCCCAAGAAAACATTTGGCAAACATTTGCATTTTAGGTTTCAAAAGAACTAGAAAGGCGGAACTCCACTGACAGTAGTGAGGACGAGAAGGACAGCTTTCTGCTTCTGCCTCTATCACCACCTTCACCCAGGTACTCTAAACATAATCTGCCCCAGGAGACAATTTTAGTGCTACTTTCATCGAGTGCTTCCTCAAATTTGATGGAGCACTCGATGAAAGTAACACTAAAAATGCCTGCAATTCTTACAATTTTCGATGACTGATGGTTAAATTTTGTCACGGTTATAGTGCCGATCCTCTGGGGTCAGTTCCACTGTCATCCCTGGATCAAGGGGACAGGAATCGTGCGCAAAAAACTGCATTGTCTAACGTGACTTGCATGTTGAAGACAACTTTTTAAGAAAGTTCGCATGCACTTCACAGAAGTTACTTTGCTTAGAATTAGATTTTCTTAGATACCTCAAGTCAAACTCCTTCTCAAAGTTGTGTTAATTTGAAGGGTGGAAGACAGTTTCAGCATGTCACCATCAGTCAACTATGGCAGACCCGAGTGCTGTAAATTATTGCCAAAATTATGATAAAATATTTGACAAAATATTTTGCAGAGAAAGTTGTACAGCCAATCGATGGCAAAATCAAATCCTGATGAGGAATATACCAAGGAATACAGCAATTTCTGTTTCATTTACATGGTTTGAAGAGATACTTTCCACACCATGTTCATCACATACATATAACCACATACTTGACTGTAGAATTGTGAGCAGTTTAACTCACGATGACTTTTAGCTCTAAGTAAAAACCTTAATGTTATTTGCTTTTTAGGTTTCGATAGAGCCAGAAAGGCACAACTCCACTGACAGCAGTGAGGATAAAGTTGACAGCTTTCTGCATCCGCGTCCAGCAGCACCTTCGTGCAGGTATTCAAAATAGTTACTGCCCTTTGTTTTATAGAGCAACATAATCTACCCTGGGAGACAATTTTAGTTTTACTTTAATGAAGCCCTAGCTCCCTCAAATTTCTGTCACAGTGGGAAGTCTGTGTCATAATTCTTTCAATTTTCAAGAACTGATGGTTTCTTTTTGTCACAATTATAGTGTCGATCCTCCAAGGTCAGTTCCAGCCTCATCCAACAATCAAGGAGACAGGCAGCCTGTGCAGGAAAATGCTCAGGTATAATCATTGCATATACATATGTGACAGATTCTGTATTTTTCTCTCTTTTCTTCTTATTTAACAAAAATCCAGTTGGAGGGATATTAGAATAAGCAACTTCACCTCAAATGTTCCATCTTAATTGGGTATAGAATAATACATTTTATTAAAAACTGGACCATTGGATAATGCAATTCAAGACTTTTCATTGGCTTAGCCATTATTGTATATGAGCCAATATACCATAAACTACGATATGGTAAGCGTACGCATAAGCTTAAAATTAAAAGGGAGCTAAAAATTTAATAAAATTTAATAATTTAATGTAGCGTTTTTAATAAAACAACTATTCCACTCGCGTTTGTTGGATATGGGATGATTATAGCCAACTCGGCGTTACGCGCCTCGTTGGCTATCTATCATCTCATATCCAACTCGCGTTCGTGGAATAATTGTTAATTATGATAGATTTTTAGGGGAAATCCTTTCCCAGCAGACTCCTCAAGTCAAAGTCGTTCTTAAAGTCGTGTAGAATACATTTTAAAAGAGAAATTTTAACAGAGGGAAAACCCCCTCTCAGATTCTTTAAGTTGTGCTCACTTTAAAGATGGTGGACAGTTTGAGCATGCCAGCATGTCCTTAGCAACTTTAAAAAGAAAGCTCTTACTCTTTTGACAGAAGTAACACATGATAACCACTAACATGATGTAGGCAATTTTTAAAGAGAGTTCCATCACTGTTCACAGAAGTTACGTGTAATTACCACTAACATGTTGCGCGCAACTTTTAAAGAAAGCTCTATCGCACTTCACAGAAGTTATGAATGACTGTCGCTAATATTTTGTTACAGAAGAGCTTTGAATCATCAATCATTTTTGTATCTTTCATAGTGCATGTTACGACCTAATTGAGAGGTTCGCTTCCCTAACACTTGATGATCAGCATACAAAGTAAGTGAAATATTGATAAAAAATAAAAACAGGAAACAAAAGCACTCTGTGCTAGTTAGAGTACCAATAGGTATCTAGTGATTTCATCAATAGGATAAATGTGTTTGTCAAGAGGCAGCGGCAGATGTATCTCTCCACTTTGTTACAGCCCAACCAAATACACAACCATGACACAATGTATACTTTTCCAAGTTTTAGTATCAGGGATATGGTGTGGTCGGAGATTGAATCGATAAGAAAGTTCATACAGCACTAGCAGGTACTATGACGCGCAGGGGTATTAAATAGCACTCACTAACATGTTCGAAGTAACCTGTGAAAGGCAGCTGTCTCTATTTTGACAGAAGTCAGACATGATTGTTACTAACACGTTGTAGGTAACTTTTTAAAGAAAGCTCTTTCCCTTTTCATAGATGTTACTTAAATTAGATTTAGGCTGGCAGGCTAGTATCTATTAAATTTTGAAGTGGAACCCTTTGTGTGTATGGGTGTACCTGTGGTGTACTTTCGAAAAAGACATTGCGACTTAAGGCCATTTAAACTCTGTCTCCAGTTTCCAAGAATCATGAGAGTGTAAGTGGGACAGTAAACACCTATTTATCATGGGTAAAGTTGAGAAAATGAGTCTACATGTCGATAAAATTGTAACCAGAGGTCACTTTTGAAAATTTCTTGTTACAAGATTAGAGATAAAGATCTTGGTGCCACTCTCTTCGTGCTCGAAGCCCCTGAAGAAATAATAGCGGATGAGGCCTTCTTCGTCTTCTTCTGGCAACTCCATGTACTCATCTTTCAGATCAACTTCCACAGATTCCGCCCTGATTCACAAAAATATATCATGACCCGTAATGGAATAGTTATCAGGTTACATCCACCGCGGCATCCCACTTCTGCCGTGGCTTCTCAATTCCGCCGTGAAAGATTGGCGTTGTCTCGCTGTGAGTTGGTGTTGTCTTGCCGTGAGTTGACGTGGTTTTGCCGTGAGTTGGTGTTGTCTTGCCGTGAGTTGGTTGAGTTTTGCCGTGAATTGCGGTTGTCTTGCCATGAGTTCGCTGTATCTTGTTGTAAGTTTTGTTTTTGTCGTGACACTTATGGGCCACCGTTCCTTAGAGAGTAATCTTGAAACGTGAAAATGTGTGATTTGGACCATATAAACTAATTCGATTTTTGGGGTTTAAAAACTGAAATGTTTAAACATAAGCCAGTTCACATGCCTGTTCACTTGGAAGTCTGAAATGTAAAAATATGCAAATAGACATATAAGTCTTGTAAATCCATAACTCCAGAGTAATTTATTTCGCACTTAATATTTGGCCGATTCAGTGCTGACATGTGCAAGTGCTAAGACTAGTTTCTCAATGCTTGTTCTTCTGGTAACGTAAGATTTGAGTGTTTAATAAAGGGTAACTCATTTGCTACAATATATCAATGTTATGCTATAAAACAAATGGTAAACACCACAGTGCAGGCGGGAGGTTGCTAAGCATGTGAGAAGGTCTATTGTGTATATTTAAGGCTGCAATTGGAAACTTACTCTATCTTTTAATGGTGCAGGTTTTCTCTCACAGCAAATTGAGATATAAAACGTAAACAAGAGATACACATCGATTTCTGAAGCTTTCAATTTTTCACAGCTACATAAAACAAGCAAACAATAACAAAAAGGACAGTGGCAAAATAGACAGCTACCAGCAGCCACTCCTTGTTAAACCGTACTTTAATTACTGCAGCGAGGTCTGGGGGCATTGTAACAAGGGTCTTTCGAATAAGCTCCAAAAGTTGCAAAACCG
>NC_142528.1:27709000-27711500 GCF_964205215.1 Stylophora pistillata
TGTGCTTACAAACTAATTATGACTTGCGGTATTTGAAGAAGTCAAAACTTGATATAATTATACAATTACCACCAGGCTGATTATGAGGAGTCAACTCTTGTCTGATTCTCTTGGAAGGTTGATCGGGAGTGGCAAGGGATGATGGTGTCTTACTCCTAACTGGTGATGTTGCCCTGATTTCTGATGACCCTACAAGACCAAATGTACATGTATAACACAATAATACAGAACATTTGAATTACCTATGCTTGTTCCATAAGAAGATAAAATGATGTATAAAAAAAAATGTTCCCAGTGCCAAACCTTTCTAGAGATTTCTATAGCACTTGACACCTTGATGTGTTAATGTAGCTTAGGTCCCAGGTAAAAATGCTAGTCTGGCCAAATGGAGTTTATTTGAAATTCCACATTCCACCTACCCCCAATAGATATCCTTAGCACTTTACCAGCACTCACTCATAAGTATACGGTCATGTATTTATTTGAGCACCCTAACCCAAGTCAGACCTCAAGCCCACACCTTTCAATCTGGAGTTAAGTCTCCCTTTGAAATCTTCCTCAACCACTCCAATAAATAGCTGGCCAAATGCAAGACTTTACCATCATCATTAAAAACCTTAAATGTTTACAGCATGTATGGGTACACAACTGTATATCTACAGCGTATCTGTACATGTTATAACAGTGTATTGCACAATATAATTTCACTGTTATTAAATTTAAAAATATATATTATTATAAATGAGAGCTTATTTACCAAGTGCAAGGTTCTGGATCTTTTCCACAAGGATCTTGCAAGGTCTCTCCCACTCATATGTTTCGTGATAAAAGTCACGAAGAACCTTTGACTCCCTGAGGCGTACTTTCCTATGTTTTTGACGTACAGCTTTGATTTCTCTGGCCCAGTCTCTAGGATCTTCCAAGTCTACCACACACTGCGAGCCAAAAGGTACTTCCTTCAGAGCTACTCCAAGTCCTGAATTACCACTGACAAGTACTGGCAGACCAGCAGATAAGGCTTTAAGAGCAGGAAGTCCATAGCCTTCACTCCTCGAAGGCAAAATGGCAAGATCCACCTCACAGAACAAGTTGGCTAGCACTTCTCTGCTGTCATTAGAGCTGCAAACAATTAGCTGATTACGACTGATGCCATGCTGAAACAACATTTCAGCTATTTCCTCTCCTTTTTCTTGTCGTGAATAAACAAACCTTAGTCTGTAGGATGTGTCATTCAGCTCAGCAATTGCTTTGACAGCAATGTCAAAACCTTTCACATTAAAATCTTTACAGCTGTCTCCATTTCCAATCACTAAAACACAGAATGTCATCCTCTCTTCCACTGCCTGTTCTATGTCTAGAAATTCAGAGAAAATGCCAGGGGTGAGATCAAAAACATTTTGCTCCTTTTTAACAGAACGAAGGTAGCGTTTATAAGCATCTGCCAGCTTGGGTCCTATTGCTACAACCTCATCAGAAAGCTGACAAAGTTTTACTTCTGCCTTTTGCTGTTGTTCTCCTTCTGAAATGTTCCTGTAACTTCCAAGTTCTTCTGGGGCAGTGTGGACAACCTGAATCCATTTGCAATGGTGATGTTTTTTGATGAACTGCACTTGTTTGCCAAGAGTTACCCCATGTCCTAGAACACAATCCATCACATGTCCATCTGGAACATTGATCAACCAGTCAACTGGATTCAATCCAACCATTTCTTCAGCTTCAATAAGCTGAACATCATGACTTTCTGCATTTCTCCTGTCTTCTTCACTGCACCAAGGAAGAAAGACACTAACTTCCACATTGGAGAATTTTGCTAACTGGATGGCCAGCTCTCTGCTGATGGTTGACAAGTCTCCATCAGTTGAGGATCTCCACTCACTACTCAGCAAGGTGACTTTCAGTCTCCTGTTTTGCAGTCCTTCCTGTGATGTAGAGGCTTCACTTTGAGTGGCAAATTCCTTCAAAAGAAAAGCAGCCAAGATTTAGAATTACTCTATTCAGAGTTAACACCGTAAAACATGTTCCCTTACTTTACAACTCTTAGCGTGAATATGTTGATATACCTGTAATAGACTTGCCATTGAGTTCTTTGTATACTAATAAAGTTAGAGATAACTTGCATTAACAGGAGCACAGGATTAACTTAAAGCCACTCATACCTACTTAGGATATTACTGTCTGCAGAATGTGTTTACACAAAAAACCTGGACTTTCCTTTTAATACTTAATGCAATTTTTTATTGGGAAACAGTTCAATAATAAAATCTTGACAATGAATAGTTTATCCTTGGTCATGAGTCTACAAGGACTGTAAAATTCAAAGAACTAAAAAAGACCAAAAAGGTACATACACATATCATGGTTTTAAAAGAAAAAGGGTTTCTCTTGCATGTGATTCTGACCTAGACATGTTCTTTATTGAATAGCCCAACTATCTTTAAAAATCATGAAAACAATTATACATGTATCAGGGCTCAACACTAACGATAGCCCACTAGCCACA